>NC_092374.1:86020020-86147259 GCF_030028105.1 Mobula birostris | reverse complement strand
CGCCCCCCCACCCAAAACCCCTGCCAAATCACGATGATGGGGCACAGAGTCTGATACCCACATCAGAGGGCCAGTAAACACTGACACACTTTCACCAGGGAGCCAGAGATGGGCCGAGCCTCCGGGCCACGGGCTGCATACTGTGGGGTCCAGGCGCAGAGAACCGACTCCGAGAGCAATGTGAGAACAGGAGAGGTGTCCCACTGAAACAGAGAGGTTTTCAGCGGATTGTGGAGCAAAGGGGTGGGCCTGTCTGGGACTACTTCAATGAGCCAGCCTATCCACGATGGGCTGAACAGGCCACTGCGCTTTGGAAAATCTTTCAAGCATTGGAAAATTGGGACTGAAACAGGCAGAGGTGGATAATCACACAGGGAGATAGGGAGTGTGTGGAGACAAAACTTCCTGTGGCTCAGGGGTTAGTGATGAGGTGATCGCTAACCTAACTTCATGGCATATGGGATTAGTTTGGTAACTAATACAGGACTGTGGGGAGAGAGTGGGACAGTGGGATTAGTTTGGGGACTGATACAGGTCTGTGGGGAGAGAGTGGGACAGTGGGATTAGTTTAGGGACTGATACAGGACTGTGGGGAGAGAGTGGGACAGTGGGATTAGTTTGGGGACTGATACAGGTCTGTGGGGAGAGAGTGGGACAGTGGGATTAGTTTGGGGACTGATACAGGACTGTGGGGAGAGAGTGGGACAGTGGGATTAGTTTAGGGACTGATACAGGACTGTGGGGAGAGAGTAGGACAGTGGGATTAGTTTGGGACTGATACAGGTCTGTGGGGAGAGAGTGGGACAGTGGGATTAGTTTGGGGACTGATACAGGACTGTGGGGAGAGAGTGGGACAGTGGGATTAGTTTAGGGACTGATACAGGACTGTGGGGAGAGAGTGGGACAGTGAGATTAGTTTGGGGACTGATACCAGTCTGGGGAGAGGGTGGGACAGTGGGATTAGTTTGGGGACTGATACAGGTCTGTTGGAGAGAGTGGGGCAGTGGGATTAGTTTGGGGACTGATACAGGTCTGTTGGGAGAGAGTGGGGCAGTGGGATTAGTTTGGGGACTGATACAGGACTGTGGGGAGAGAGTGGGAAAGTGGGATTAGTGTTTGGGGACTGATACAGGTCTGTTGGGAGAGAGTGGGACAGTGGGATTAGTTTGGGGACTGATACAGGTCTGTTGGAGAGAGTGGGACAGTGGGATTAGTTTGGGGACTGATACAGGGTTGTGGGGAGACAGTGGACAGTGGGATTAGTTTGGGGACTGATACAGGTCTGTGGGGAGAGAGTGGGACAGTGGGATTAGTTTGGAGACTGATACAGGTCTGTGGGGAGAGAGTGGGACAGTGGGATTAGTTTGGGGACTGATACAGGTCTGTGGGGAGAGAGTGGGACAGTGGGATTAGTCTGGGGACTGATACAGGTCTGTAGGGAGAGGGTGGACAGTGGGATTAATTTGGGGACTGATGCAGGTCTGTTGGGGAGAGAGTGGGACAGTGGGATTAGTTTGGGGACTGATGCAGGACTGTGGGGAGAGAGTGGGGCAGTGGGATTAGTTTGGGGACTGTTACAGGTCTGTGGGGAGAGAGTGGGACAGTGGGATTAGTTTGGGGACTGATACAGGTCTGTTGGGAGAGAGTGGGACAGTGGGATTAGTTTGGGGACTGATACAGGTCTGTGAGGAGAGAGTGGGAACAGTGGATTAGTTTGGGGACTGATACAGGTCTGTGGGGAGAGATTGGGACAGTGGGAATAGTTTGGGGGCTGATCCAGGACTGTGGGGAGAGAGTGAACAGTGGTATTAGTTTGGGGACTGATACAGGGCTGTGGGGAGAGAGTGGGGCAGTGGGATTAATTTGGGGACTGATACAGGGCTGTGGGGAGAGAGTGGGGCAGTGGGATTAATTTGGGGACTGACACAGGGCTGTGGGGAGAGAGTGGGGGCAGTGGGATTAATTTGGGGACTGATACAGGGCTGTGGGATGGTTGGGGTCTTCACTGTTAGTGCATCTAGCTGTCGCTGGGAACACTGCCTTCGGCGCAGTGTTCTGCAAGGGAGAACCAATCTTTGCAACTCCAGGTGCCCAAAATTTCACTGATAGTATGGGGTTAGGAATGGGTCACCCCCTCTTCCTCATACCACTGTTCTTTGCCCCCACCCTAGCACCCCTGGCCGATGTCTGCTGTCTGTCAAGAAGCCAATTGTAGACAATTTGGCACCCAAGTGTGATGGCGGAAAGTTCACTTAGACCTGGGTTTGTACAGTGGTTGATTGATTCCTCTTCTTGAAAGGAGTGTGGGGTGTGTGGAGTGACTAATGTGGCCAGGATTTGGCAGGAGCCGTAACGGACAAATGCCTTCCCCTCCCCACCTACAGCCTTCCCCTTGCCCGCCAGCAACAGTGTTGCCTCGTCACCCTCCAGGAGGGTGGGAGGAGGGCTACACCTCCGGCTTCAGTTTGGCCCCCTTCCCGCCGTTCATGGCTGCTGTCTTGACTCCCTTCTTTGCCTCCAGCTGATCCTCGCTCAGCTCATGTAGGGAGGGCTCCTGGTAGAGGGCAGCTGGAAGAGATGGGGTTAGGGAGGAGAAGTCTGTGAGAAATCTATTAGGACACTGCTCAACCATGCCACATCACAACAACGGCCAGATATCGCTGGCGCCCTGCCCCTTCCTGCGACCCAAGCACTGAGCTGGGCAGGTTGGGACGTTACTCACTGGAGAATCTGGTTTAATGTCATCGGCGAGTGTCACGGATAGGACACTAGTTCATGTTATGGTGTGTTTCTGCCTTCTAGATTCTTTTTTGCTGCTATTTTATGCAATTTTGATCGGGGAAGACTTGCACTGTGACCTGCAGTTAACGAGAGACATGGTGGCAGGTTGAACTGAACTGAGCTGAACCGCGTATGCCGGGCCTCTTTCGATGTCTCTGCGATTAGGTGTTTTGTATTCTGTATTTCCTGCTCATTTGTTTTCTTGGTGTTTGTGAGCTTTGTTCCTTTTTTACCTTGAATGTCTGGAGCTTTGAAATTTGTTGATTTGGAGAGAATTACATGAGGTATGAAGGGGTGTAGATAGGGTGAATGCACCCAGTCATCTTCCCAGGGGTCAAGGAATCAGGGCGGCAGGTTTATGGTGGGAGGGAAGAGATTTAAAAAGAATCTGAGTGGCAAAGAGCAGAGCCCAGCAGGTTACTGGGCGTTATTGATCGGTCAGTAAGGTGGGCAAAGCTGTGGCGGGTTACACAGTGTTATTGATCAATTGGTAAGATGGACAGAGCGGTGGCAGATTACAGGATGTCATCGATCAGTTGGAAAGATAGGCAGAGTGGCAGCAGGTTACAGGGTGTTATAATATATAGAGAGTAAATGCAAACACCCCTTTTCCACTGAGGTTGGGTGGGACTGCAACTAGAGGTCATGGGTTAAGGGTGAAATGTGAAAAATTTAAGAGGAACATGAGGGGAAACTTCTTCACTCAGAGGGTGGTGAGAGTGTGGAACGAGCTGCCAGAGCAAGTGGTGCATGTGAGCTCAATTTCAATGCTTAAGCCAAGTTTGATAGGTACGGAGGGTACGGTGACGGTGCAGGTTGATGGGAGTAGGTGGTTTAAATGGTTCGGCATGGACTAGATGGGCTGAAGGGCCTGTTTCTGTGCTGTACTTTTTGATGACTCTATGAATCTGAATGGGGAAACCAGAATGAGGTGTCAAACTCTGTCTGAGGGTCGGATCTTTCAGAACGCGACTGGTAGCTCTTGGAAAAACGGTGGCCGCCTGGAAAGGGAAGGGTGAAGGGGAAAGGGAAGGGTGAAGGGGAAGGGGAAGGGGAAGGGGAAGGGGAAGGGGAAGGGGGAAGGGGAAGGGAAGGGAAGGGAAGGGAAGGGAAGGGGAAGGGAAGGTCCCCCTGCACCGTACCTTCGACGAGCTTGGGCAGGAAATGTGCTGCTCTCTTGGTCTTCTTCACCCGGTTGCCCTTCATGGCCTGGCCGTCCTTGTTGATGCCGAGGTACCAGGAGCGCCCGGAGCCCTGCTGTCGGTACAGCATCGAGGAGTAGGTCACATAGTAGTTCTCGAAAACACACTCCTTGAACTTGCACTCTGGGGTGAAGTGTTCCTGTCGAGGGGGGTGGGGGGTGGCGAGAGTCACACAAAGTCCAGCAGCCTCCTGCCCCATCCCGGAATTCTGTGCCACAGCTCGATCCGGATGGGAGTCCTCCTCCCGATGGTGGGGTATTCCCTCAGTCCCTACCCTCCTCCATCGCTCCCACAGACTCCACTCTCTCCATTCACTCCCATAGTCCCTACCCTCCACCATCACCCACACCCTCCCCCATTACCCCACCCTCCTCCGTCACCCCCACAATCCCCACCATCACCACATTCCCCACCCTCCCCGTCACCTCCACAGTCCCCACCTTCCCCATCACCCCCCAGTCTCCCACCCTCCCCATCACCCCCTACTGTCCCCACCCTCCCAGTCACCCTCACCCACCCCCGATAGCCCCACAGTCCCCACCCTCCCCTGTCACCCCTCACCCACCCCGTCACGCCCACTGTCCCCACCCTCCCCGTTCACCCTCACCCACCCCGTCACACCCACCGTCCCCACCCTCCCCGTCACCCTCACCCTCTCCATCACCCCCACTGTCCCCACCCTCCCCGTCACCCTCACCCACCCCGTCATGCCCACCGAACCCACCCCTCCCTGTCACCCTCACCGTCCCCACCTTCCACCGTCACCCCCACCCTCCCCATCACCCCCACCGTCCCCACCCTCCTCCATCACCCCACAGTCTCCACCCTCACCGTCACCCCCACAGTCCCCCATCACCCTCCCCGACACCCCCCACAGTCCTCACCCTCCCCATCACCCCCACAGTCCCCACCCTCCCTCATCACCCCACTGTCCCCACCCTCCCCCGTCGCCCTCCACCGTCCCCGCCTTCCACTATCAGCCCCCACTGTCCCCACCCTCCCATATCACCCCCCATGGTCCCCACCCTCCCCCGTCACCCTCACCATCCCCACCTTCCACCGTCAGCCCCACCGTCCCTACCCTCCCCTGTCACCCTCACCGTCCCCACCTTCCACTGTCACCCTCCCCTGTCACCCACACCCTCCCCATCACCCTCCCCGTCACCCCCACAGTCCCCACCCTCTCCTGTCACCTCCACAGTCCCCACCCTCCCCATCACCCCATCACCTCCACAGTCCTCACCCTCCCCATCACCCCCACCCTCCCCGTCACTCCCAGTCTCCTACCTTTTGTCAACACTCCCACAATCCCCACCTATACTGTCACTCCCACACTCTGCAAAGACCCTCACTCCTGTACTTCCCACACAAAACTACCATGCGCACAGTCCCCCAACCTACACCATCAGTCCCACAATCCCCATACACCACTATCACTCCCACTCCCCTCATTGTCCACCATCACTACACACCCCTCGCCGTCACGCCTAAGCTCCCATCCCTCTCCGTAACTAACACACTCCCCGCCTCTAACTGTCCCCTCCCTCCACTGTCACTCCCATGTCTCTTCCCCCTACCACCTCTCCTACAGTCCCCACCCACACCATGACTCCCACATGCGCTGCCATTCTCCATCACTTACCCACCCATCTCCACCACCAAGTAGAAGGGTGGGGTTAGTAAGTTTGCAGATGATACAAAAGGTGAGGGTGTTGTGGGCAGTGTTGAACTGTTGTAGGTTACAATGAGACATTGATGAGATGCAGAGCTGGGCTGAGAAGCGGCAGATGGAGTTTAACCCAGTGAAGTGTGAAGTGATTCATTTTGGAAGGTTCAGTTTGAAGGCAGAGTACAGGGTTGCTAACAGTGTGGAGGAACAGAGGTCCATGCCCATAGTTCCCTCAAAATGGCTGTGCAAGCTGATAAGGTGGTTAAGATTATAAAACCATAAGACATAGGAGCAGAATTGGTCAGTTGGCCTATCAAGTCTGCTCCGCCATTGAACCAAGGCTAATTCTTTTCTCCCCTCCTCAACTCCATTCCCTGGCCTTCTCCCTGTAACCTTTGAAGCCGTGGCAATCAAGAACCTTTCAATCTCTGCCTTAAGTACACCCAATGACCTTGCCTCCACTGCCGCTTGTGGCAACAAATTCCATAAATTCACCACCCTCTGACTAAAGAAATTTCCCAGCATCCCTGTTTTAAATGGACACTCCTCTATTCTGAGGCTGTGCCCTCTTGTCCTAGACTCCCCCACCATGGAAACATCCTTTCCACACCTACTCTGTCTAGGCCTTTCAACATTGAAAAGGTTTCAATGAGAACCTCTCTCGTCCATCTAAATTCCAGCGAGTACAGACCCAGAACTATCAAGTGCTCCTCGTATGATAACCCTTTCATTCCCAGAATCATCCTTGTGAATTGCCTCTGGACCCTCTCCAATGCCAGCACAATTTTTCTTAGATGAGGAGCCCAAAACTGTTCACAATACTCAAGGTGAGGCTTCATCAGTATCTTATAAAGTCTCAGCATCACATCCTCGCTCTTGTATTCCAGACCTCTTGAAATGAATGCTAACATGGCATTTGCCTTCCTCACCACTGACTCCACCTGCAAGTTAATCTTTAAGGTGTTGTGTATGAGGACTCCCAAGCCCTTTGCTCTCAGATTTTTGGATTTTCTCTGCATTTAGGAAAATAGCCCACACATTTATTTCTACTACCAAAGTGCATCACCATGCATTTTCCAACATTGTATTTCATTTGATTATTTCTTGTCCATTCTCCTAATCTGTCTAAGTCCTTCTGCATCCTTCCTGTTTCCTCAACCACTTCCTGCTCCTCCACCAATCTTCGTATCATCTGCAAACTTGGCAACAAAGCCCCATCTATTCCATCATCTAAATCTTTGATATACAGCATAAAAAGAAAGTGGTCCCAACACTGACCCCTGCGGAACACCACTAGTCACTGGCAGCCAATCAGAAAAGGATCCTTTTATTCCTACTTGCTGTCTCCTACCAATCAGCCAATTCTCTAACCATATTAGTAACTTTCCTGTAATACCGTGGGCTCTTACCTTAGTATGCAGCCTCATGTGTGTCACCTTGTTAAAAGCCTTCTGAAAGTCCAACTAAACAACATCCACTACAATCCCTATGTCATCCTATTTGTAATCTCAAAGAATTCCGACAGGTTTGTCAGGCAAGATTTTCCCTTAAGGAAATCACGTTGACTTTGTCCTACCTTGTTCTGTGTCACCAAGTACTCCATCACCTCATCCTTAACAATTGACTCCAACATCTTCCCAACCACTGAGGTCAGGCTAACTGATCTATAATTTCCTTTTTGCTGCCTTCCTCCTTTCTTAAAGAGTGGAGTGACATTTACAATTTCCAGTCCTTTGGCACCAAGCCAGAGTCCAATGATTTTTTGAAAGATCGTTACTAATGCCTCCACAATCTCCACCGCTACCTCTTTCAGAACCCCAGGGTGTGGTTCATCTGGTCCATGTGACTTATGTACCCTTGGTCTTCAGCTTTTTAGCACCTTCTCCCTTGTAATAGTAACTGCATTCACTTCTTTTCCCTCACACCCTTCAACATCTGTCGCTCTGCTAGTGTCTTGCACAGTGAAGAAGGTATAAGTGTGTTAGCTTTCATTAGTTGGAGATTGAGCCCAAGAACTGTGAGGTAATGTTGCAGCTCCATAAGACTCTGGTTGCACCTCACTTGCAATATTGTCTTCACTTCTGGTCACCTCATTAAAGGAAGGATGTGGAAGCTTTAGAGAGGGTGCAGAGGAGGACTTACCTGGACGCCTGCCTGGATTCGAGAGCATGTCTTATGAGGATAGGCCTGAGTAAGCTGGGGCTTTTCTCTTCTGCAGCGAAGCAGGATGAGAGGAGATTTGATAGAGGTGTAAGAAACATCAATCAAATGGACGGCCAGAGACTTTTTCCCAGGGCAGATGAGAGGACATAATTTTAAGGTGATTGGAGGACAGTATAGGAGGGTTGTCAGAGGTAGGTGTTTGACACAAAGTGGTGGGAATATGAAACGCACTGCCAGGGTGGTGGTAGAGGCAGATACACAAAAGACTCTTAGTTAGGCACATGGAGGGAAGTAGGAGTGAAGCAAGTTTAAGGGTTGGCATAACATTGTGGGCTGAAGGGCCTACAATGTGCTGTAGAGTTCTGTGTTCTGTGTCTAGTCCTGCATCAACCCGAAGGTTTGGATGGGGTTAGACACATTACGAAGGCCCCCCTGCACCGTTCCAATGGGTTAGTAGAGCACAGCAAGGCACAGGTTTGCCATCTCTACGAGTACTGTGCCCAGTGTCTTCAGACGGGGACAGAGTGGAGAACCCCTTACCCCCACCCCCACCCCGCTGGGTCACCCACCGACGTGTAGAGGTATCCGTTGCAGTTCATGGCGATGTAGAGGCCGGTTTTCACTCCCTGGATCGCCACCACCCTCAGACCCACGGGAATGAGATTGAAGAGCGCTGCGGGAAAGGAACGGCGGAGAAGAAAGTGAGCGATTAGCTGCCCCCAGCTGTCAAGATTCCCCCTCACCCCTCCATCCGACGCTAATCATGCCCCCCACCATATACCACCCCCCCCCACTCTACGGCAGCTGAGTTATCGATTTCTACAGCACAGAAATAGGCCCATCGGCCCATCAGGTCAATGCTGACCACGATGGTGGCTCCAATGTGCAGGATCAAAAAAGGCACATTTACAGAAATCTTAGGCACATATGTATGTAGCCAGGATGCCTAAGGCTTTAGCACAGAGCTGTATTTGTCAATGTGGAGCCGGAGAGCGAGTTTGTAAATCTTGTGGGAGCACAGGATGTTGGGAATGTTGAGGGTGGAGTGCCACTGGTGGGGTGTGGGGCAGGTGGCAGGGAAGCAGTGCCAGAGGTGGGATGTGTGGTGAGGGGACAGACACACCCAGCCCTGAGACACCAGGCAAGGTAATTTGATTCTAAACTATTGACTTATTGATTGTTATAGAATGTACCTCTGTTCCCTCCCCGTCCCTTCCCGTTTTCCCAACCACGATTCCCCTCTCCCTGCCTCCCTGCCCACTCTCAGTCTGCAATAGAGACCCCTATCAGAACCAGGTTTATCATCACAAATGTCATGAAATTTGGTTTTGTTTTTGTCGCAGCAGAACAGCGCAATACATAAAATTACTTACAATACAAAAAGGCTTGGAATCCCTAGCTATATATATGTGCCAAAGGCTTTTGCACAGTATTGTAAATCAGTGACAGTAAACCAGATTCTGTTTCTGATGCCTGTCAAAGCCGATTTCATCTGACTGCGTTCGGCCAATATCCCTCTGAACCAGGGGTTCTGCAAGCTTCTTCAATGCCATGGACCAATACCATTAACCAAAGTTGGGAACCGCTGCTTTAAAGCTTTCGTTTCATGCACCAGTCCAACTGCTTTCTAAAGTATTGTTCATGTACCTGCCCCAATCACTTCCTCGGGCAGCTCGTTCTGTATGCGGACAAACGTCTGGGTGACAAAGTTCCTATTAAATCTCTCCCCCCCCCCCACCAAACTTTAAACCTGTGCCCCCCCTGTCTTGATTCCGCGACCTGGGGAAGTACTGAGTGGATTCAGCCTGTCTCTGTAAGGTCACCCCAAGGCCTCCTGTGGTCCAGTGAATAAAGCCCCAGCCTATCCAACTCCCCCTATGGGTCAGGCCCTCCAGTCCTGGCAATATTCTTGTCAATCTCTGCACTCTTTCCAGCTTAATTACTTCTTCTGGAGATGCACTCAGCATTTAACACCCTCATTCCCCACAATCCTGATTGAGAAGTTGCAGAACCTGGGCCTCTGTACCTCCCTCTGCAGTTGGATCCTCGACTTCCTAACCAGAAGACCACAGTCTGTGCGGATTGGTGATAACATCTCCTCCTCGCTGACGGTCAACACTGGTGCACCTCAGGGGTGTGTGCTTAACCCACTGCTCTACTCTCTGTATACACATGACTGTGTGATTGGGCATAGCTCAAATACCATTTGTAAATTCGCTGATGATACAACCATTGTCGGTAGAATCTCAGTGGTGACAAGAGGGCGTACAGGAGTGAGATATGCCAACTAGTGGAGTGGTGTCGCAGCAACAACCTGGCACTCAACGTCAGTAAGACGAAAGAGCTGATTGTGGACTTCAGGAAGGGTAAGACGAAGGAACACGTACCAATCCTCATAGAGAGATCAGAAGTGGATAGGGTGAGCCACTTCAAGTTCCTGGGTGTCAAGATCCCCTGAGGAACCTAACTTGGTCCCAACATATCGATGCAGTTATAAAGAAGGCAAGACAGCAGCAATACTTTATTAGGAGTTTGAAGAGATTTGGTATGTCAACAAATACACTCAAAAACTTCTATAGTTGCACTGTGAAGAGCATTCTGACAGGCTGCACCCATGTCTGGTATGGAGGGACTACTGCACCGGACCGAAAGAAGCTGCAGAAGGTTGTAAACCTAGTCAGCTCCATCTTGGTACTAGCCTACAAAGTACCCAGGACATCTTCAGGGAGTGATGTCTCAGAAAGGTAGCGTCCATTATTAAGGACCTCCAGCACCCAGGGCATGCCCTTTTCTCACTGTTACCATCAGGTAGGAGGTACAGAAGCCTAAAGGCACACACTCAGTGATTCAGGAACAGCTTCTTCCCCTCTGCCATCCAATTCCTAAATGGACATTGAACTCTTGGACACTACCTCACCTTTTTTTAATGTACAGTATTTCTGTTTTTGTATGTTTTTTTAAATCTATTCAATATATATATTGATTTACTTGTTTATTTATTACTATTTTAATTTTATTCTATTATTACATTTTTTCTCTTCTATATTATGTATTGCATTGTACTTCTGCTTCTAGGTTAATAAATTTCACGTCACATTCCGGTGATAATAAACTTGATTCTGATTCTAAGCATTCTAAGTTGTTTTTTTCTGCCATATTAATTGAGTTTAGTAGTTTAGAGTTAATTTCTATCTTTACTTTTCCTGGTGCCACAAAACAATATACTTCATGAAGAATGTCAGTGGTTATAGAGTCATAGAGCACCAGAGCCAGAAAGAGGCCCTTTGGCCCATCTAGTCTGTGATAGCCCCAGTATTCTGCCTAGCCTCACCTACCTGTACCTAGACCATAGCCCTTCGTACCTCTTGCCCACGTGCCTATCTAAATTTCTCTCAAAATTTACAATCGAAACCTTGTCCACCATCTCCACTGGCAGCTGGTTCCACACTCGCACTGCCCTCGAAGTGGAAAAGATTCCCCCCTCAGATCTTTCACCTTTCGCCTCTTTCACCCTAAACCTCTAGTTCTCGTCTCAGCAATCTGAGTGGAAAAAGCCTGCATGCACACTCACCCTATCTATCATCACCAGTATTATGCATCGTGTTATATGACGTGGGTGATCGTGGTCTTCTTTGAACCATGATTGTTCTTGGCAAATTTTTCTGCAGAAGTGGTTTGTCATTGCCTTCTTCTGGACAGTGTCTTTACAAAATGGGTGACCCCAGCCATTATCAATACTCTTCAGAGATTGTCTGCCTGTCGTCAGTGGATGCATAACCAGTACTTGTGATATGCACCGGCTGTTCATACAACCATCCACCACTTGATCCCATGGCTTCACATGACCCTGATCGAAGGGGTGAGGGGGCTGGTTAAAGAAGGGTGCTACACATTGCCCAACAAGCTAGTGGAGGGATGAAGCACCTTCCATCTCCTTTGGTAGAGATACATCTCCACACCTCCATCTATACCCCTTATAATTCTGTATACCTCTACAGTATAAGATTTCCCCTCATTCTCTGGCACTCCAGGGATAAGGTCCTAACATACTCCACCTTTCCCTATAACTTGGGGTCCTCAATCCTGGCAAAATCCTTGTAAATTTTCTCTGCCCTCTTTCAATCATATTGCTATCTCTATATTGACCAGAACTGCACACAATGCTCCAAATTCGGCCTCACCAACGTCTTATACAACTTCACCATAACATCCCATCTCCTGTACTCAGTGCCCTAAATAAATCTGATTCTGTCTGTTTGAAAATGTTCACGGTTCTTCTGATTGCATACCTGCCCTGTACTTGGTATATCTGACTGTACACACAACTATACAAAACAATTACGTATACAATCTTGGTGTCTGGGTAATATCCTCCCACGTTTCCCTTCCTTACTGCTCATACATTGCGACGGAGACACAACATAAACACTTTTACTCCCTCATGTTGTGAGATGGATGTAAGAAATAAGATAAATTGTAATTTTAACTCTGATTCTAATTCTTGACGTGGGGATGATATCGCTCCCCCGACCAGAGGCATTCCCTGACTTACCGTACATACTCATCTCATCCTCCGTCCCCATCCAGTGTCCCCCGCTGGCGTCAGGCGCAGGTAGTAACCAAGCTGGCAGAAGAGTTGGCTAACAATCCCCTTCAACAGGCCGTCTGGAAGGGCAGAGAGAAACAACGTTTGCTATGCTACGCTCCACGGGAGTCCTGTGCATTGACGCAAACACAAGGAGGACTCGTCAGCCTCTCAGAACGTTAAGGCGGTTCGGCTTATCACCGAGCACCCGGCCAAACTTCTACAGGTTGTACTGTTGCAAGTATCCTGACTGGTTGCCTCATGGTCTGCTATGCAATTCTAACGTAAGAAGTTGCAGATCTTCACGGTAGCATAGTGGTTAGCACAAATGCTTTACAGTGCAGGAGACCCGGGTTCATTCTTGTCACTGCTTGGAAGGAGTTTGTATGTTCTCCCCATGACTGTGTGGGTTTCCTCTGGGTACTCCAGTTTCCTCCCAAGGTCCAAGACCTACCAGTTGGTAGGTGAATTAGTCATTGTAAATTGTCGATTAAACCAGGGGTCTCTGGGTGGCATGACTCGAAGGCTGGAAGGGCCTATTCTGCCACTGTATCTTAATATTAAATAAATATTAGTGGACTTAGCCCAATACAGCACAGACACATCACCCCCCCCCCCCCCGCTCCCCCCCCCCCGGTAGTATCACAGAAGTGGTTTGCCATTTTCTTCTTCTGGGCAGTGTCTTTACAAGACGGGTGACCCCAGCCATTATCAATACTCTTCAGAGCTTGTCTGCCTGGTGTCAGTGGTCACGTAACCAGGACCTGTGACATGTACCGGCTGCTCGTACGACCATCCACCACCTGCTCCCATGTGACCCTGATCCGGGGGTGAGGGGTGCTAAGCAGGTGCGACACCTTGCCCGAGGGGTGACCTGCAGGCTAGCGGAGGGACGAAGCACCACTTTGGTAGAAATGTATCTCCACCCCGCCATCTCTTAATGATAGAGGAGTCAAGGGATATGGGGGAGAAGGCAGGAACGGGGTACTGATTGTGGATGATCAGCCATGATCACAGTGAATGGTGGTGCTGGCTTGAGGGGCTGAATGGCCTACTCCTGCACCTATTGCCTATTGTCTATTTGCACCACTTTGGTAGAGATGTATCTCCACCCACCATCTATACTCCTGACAATTCTGTATACTTGAATAAACATTGACTGTTTATTCATTTCCACAGATGTTGCCTGACCTGCTGAGTTCCTTCTATTTTCCCAAAACTACAAAAAGTTCACTTACACTGAAATAGACAAAATACAAACATCAAGCACTTGCAAGACAGTGAACAAATTCAAAATTAAAATATGATTCTTAATGTCTCTAAAAACAGTCAATTCCCTGGGGGGGGCTACTGTTGCAAAAATTCCCCACTGTACCCATGGTGACCGCATGCTCCCTCCCCAGGGACACACGTGCATGAGCAGGGCAGGCGGTCAGACCTGTCGGAGCCCTCGGCTGCCCCTGAATGACTATCCTGGTCAGGCACAGGAGCATGCCCCACCAGTAGATCCCCCGACTGACACCTCCACCCCCTCCACCGTACGGGTGCCCACATATTAGGTGCTCGTGGCTGAAGGACAGGCAAAAGCTGTGGGACATCCCCTTCAGATCCTATGCAACACACGCATAGTGATGGAGGAACTCAGCGGGTCAGGCCCCACCTGTGGAAAAGAGTACGCAGTCGGCATTTTGGCTGAGACACTTCTTCAGGGCTGCTGAGTCTCACCAGCATTTTGTGTGTGTGGCTCTGGATTTCCAGTGTCTGCAGACTTGCTCGTGTTTATCCAATACCAAAGATCCCCAGTATCTCGGCCATGCCTCAGCCACCATCGGGAAAGAAGTTCAGAAACCTGAAGTTCCATTCAAGAACAGTTAATCTGGTTAACTTCAGCCATTCGGTTCCTGAACCAACCAGCACAACTCTAATCACTACCGCAGCACAGCAACACTGTGACCACTTTGAACTACAATGAACTTCATTTGGTTTTAATTATGCTCCCTTTGTAAAAAATGTGAACAATCTTCTATAATTTCTGTTTCCTTTGTTGTTTTAGAACATAGAACAGCATAGGAACAGGCCATTCGGCCCACAGTGTTGTGCTGTACCAGCAAACACCCAAAACACTAAACCCTCCTACCTACACCATGTCAATATTCCTCCATCTTCCTCACATCCATGTGCTTGTCCAAACGTCTCTTAAAAACCTCTGATGTATTTGCCTCTCCCACCATACCAGGCAGCGCATTCCAGGCATACATCACTCTGAGTAAAAACTTACCCCTCATAAACCCTTTGAACCTACCCCCTCTCACTTTGAATGCATGCCCACTGGTATTAGACATTTCTACCCTGGGAAACAGATATCTCTGTCTACTCTCTCGACTCCTCTAATAATCTTGTAAACCTCTATCAGATCTTCACTCAGCCTCTGCCACTCCAAAAGAAACAACCCAAGTTTATCCAGCCTGTCATGACACACATGTCCTCTAATCCAGCCGGCATCCCGGTAAACCTCTTCTGCACCCTCTCCAAAGCCTCAAGTAGGGTGACCAGAAATGTATGCAATACTCCAGATGCGGCCGAACCAGAGTTTTATAAAGTTGCAACACAACCTCTTGGCTTTTGAACTCGATGCCTCAACTAATAAAAGGAAGCATTCCATCAGCTTTCTTCACCACCTGATCGACCACGTAGCCACTGTCAAGGAGCATTCTTGTGAATGTTGTGCCTCTGAAGCTCTGTGATTGTGATGCTACTGTAAGGAAGATTTTCATTGCACCTGTGCACACATGGACTTGTTTAAATGACCACAAACTCGACCTTGACTTTGACATTGACCCCCGGCCAATATATGGAAGGGTTCGCAGCTGCCTCAGTTCCTTGAAACTTTTCACAGCAGGAAGATGGCGCCAGCGGATAATGCGCCCAAGGGTGACGCCCCTACTGACGTTTCATGAAACTGCTTCCTTCACTTCATTTACACCTTCTTTTTCTTTCAAATGTTGTTCTGCTACTGCTGGAGCCTGTGATCTACATCTTGGTGGAGTGTTTTCGGCCAACTGAGCGATCTGGCGCTTTGCTGTCTTTGAGGGAGTTTGGTGAGGTTTCGAGTGAAGTGGGTGGGACTCGAGGCCAGGAAGCCTGGAGAGGAAGTGCCAGCCCACGATTGACTCCATTTCTCACTGATGTCATCAATTAAAGTGTCGAGGAAGATTGAAATCATCGAAGATGAGAACGGAAGGCAGGCTGGTGTTCAGCGCTGTTTACCTGCATGTATCCGGTCTCTCTCTCTCTCTCTCTCGCCTGCTGCTCGCGGAGGAAGGTTCCTGCATTTGAATGGTCTCTCTCTCCCTTTCTCTTGATGCTGCCAGAGGATGGTGCTGGAGTCCTGGGTCTCAGGCGAGGTTTAATCGGCACAGCTTGTGGATTGGACTCTGTGGTACATGTTATGATGTGTTTCTGGTTTCTGGTCACTCCTTTTTTGATCGGGGTAGACTGGCGCCGCGTGCTGAAGATAACGTTCGACTCAGCCCCAGATTGAACAGATCTGAGCTGAACTGGATATGCCTGGACCCCCTTGATGACTTTGTGGTTTGGTGTTTTATATTGTGTGTTTCTCTCTCATTCTTTGCTGTTTGCATGTTTTGTTTTTTTTTGCACGTGGGTGAGGTGGGGGAGAGTTGGTGACGATTTTTCTTTGAACGGGTTCTGTGGTGTTTCTTTGTTTCGTGGCTGTCTGTGGGAAGACAGATCTTAAGTCTGCACACACACTTTGATAATAAATGTACTTTGGATCTTTGGAAGATTGTGATGCAGAGACAGAACAGACACTGGAATCTGAAGCAGCAGTCTGTAGAAAACTCAGTGGGCTGAGCAGCCTCTCTGGTGGAAGGAATAGTCCTTGGCCAGGTCGAGATCCTGCATCCAGTGGCACTGAAGTCAAAGAGCAGCCACGGAGTGGAGACTGAATGGCTTCCAATCACCTCGTGTGTCGTTAGAACAGCAGAGAAGCTCCCAGCGCAGATCAGTCATACTGGTGGTGAAGCACAGGACAGGGTAGAGGGGCCGAGTGACCTACCCCCTCTCCTGTTCCTGGTCCCACTGCCATTCTACCCTGTCTCTGATAGCCAACCCTTTGCTAACAAAGGCCAGCACCTTACTCCCGACTGGCGTCTTACAGCTCTCCGCCCTCAGCACTGAGTTCAAGAAGCTACAGAGAGCCGTGAACACAGTTCGGGGGCATCACAGGAACCAGCCTCCCCTCCAGTCTACACTTCCTGCTTGCCTCGATAAAGCAGCCAGCATAACTAAAGACCCCCCCCCCCACCCCAAACCCGGACATCCTCTCCTCCTATCGGGCAGAAGACATGAAAGTCAGAAAGCACGTACCACCAGGCTCAAGACAGCTTCTATCTCACTGTTATAAGACTGAAAGGTCCCCTAAGATCACAAGATGAACTCTTGACCAAGAGCTACCTTGTTATGACCCTGCTCCTTGTTGTCTTCCTGTGCTGGACTTTCCCTGTAACTGTAACGCTTTATTCTGCGATCTGTTATTGTTCTACCTCAATGCACTGTGTAATGATCTGATCTGTATGAACAGTTGGCAAGACGAGCTTTCACTGTATCTCAGTACACGTGAAAATAATAAACCAATTTGCTGAAGGCAGGGGGAGGTGTCTTTTCTGCTTGAGTCCAAATTTAACAAATCTCTAATGTTTGCTCAATTGTTTTCCCTCCTCACCTGCTATGTTTCTGGATTTTATTTCAGGTTTCCAGCATCTGCAGGGTTAACTTACCCACGGTAATGCAGTGGTTAGCCCAATCACTTTATAGCAGCAGCTGTAAGGTCGAAGTTCGACTTCTGCTGCTGTCAGTATCCAACTCGTCATCCTCCGCAACCTCTGCCATCTTCAAAGGGATCCTTACTTACTGTCCACTACGCCGCTGGCGTTTAGGGCAGCAATGAAGGTCCTCCATCTCTGGTGGTGTTCAGGGCTTCCTTCATCATGCCAGTAGCTTCCTCCCAGTTCTCATAGAAACATAGAAAACCTACAGCACAATACAGGCCCTTCAGCCCACAAAGCTACGTCGAACATTCTGCCATCATATTTGACCTACCAAATTGAAGCACCTCACTCACACTTAACTGGATTGAACTCCAGCTGCCACTTCTCAGCCCAGTTTTGTATCCTATTGATGTCCCGCTGTAACCTCTGGCAGCCCTCCACACTATCCACAACACCTCCAACCTTTGTGTCATCAACAAATTTACTAACCCATCCCTCCACATCCTGGTTATTTATAAAAAATCACAAACAGATCCCTCAGACACACCACTGGTCACCGACCTCCATGCAGAATATGACCCATCTACAACCACTCTTTGCCTTCTGTGGGCAAGCCAGTTCTGGATCCACAAAGCAATGTCCCCTTGGATCCCATGCCTCCTTACCTTCTCAATAAGCCTTGCATGGGATACCTTATCAAATGTCTTGCTGAAATCCATATACACTACATCTACGGCTCTACCTTCATCAATGTGTTTAGTCACATACTCATTCTCAGTCATCTAAGTCCCAGGTGGAGACTCAGGAATACCATCACATGCAGAGGTAGAAGGAATTTTTATTGCTGTTTCCGTAACAATTTTGTTTTACCAGGCAGGATTGTTAGCCCTGAGCTGAACCCCCGAACCTGGAGGACTGGTGGACCACAATTAGTCTGGCCTCTACTCTTTGACCTGTTTGGCATGGGTGACCCTACCAAGAGCCAAAGCATAAAGCCCTGACTCCAGCCAACATAGTTCTCCAGGTAACTGAGGCACACCAAACCTATCTTTACCTCTTCTCCCCTCTGTCTGCTTTTTGCAGAGATTACTCCCTGTTTGATTCCATTGTCCATTTGTCTCTCCCCACTGATCTCCCTCCAGGAACTTATGACTGCACGTAGGTAAAGTTCCCATTCATCTCCTCCCTCACCTCCATTCGGGGCCCCAAACAGTCCTTCCAGGTGAGGCGACACTTCACCTACGAATCTTCTGGGGCCGTCTCCTCTACATTTGGGGGGACCGGTCGTAAATTGGTGGGGGGGGGCACTTCTTCGAGCACCTCCGCTGCATCTGCCACAAGTGGAACTTGCTGGCAGCCAAATGTTTTAATTCTGATTCCCATTCCCTTTCCCACATGTCAATCCATGGCCTCCTCTTGTGGTGTAAATCCTGAGGCTCCTGTACCCGTACCACCCTCAGGAAGCAGGAGCAACACCTTATATTCCGTCTGGGTAGCCTGCAACCTGATGGCATGAATATCGATTTCTCCTTCCGGTAAAAAAAATTGCCTCCCCCTCCCTTCTTCTTCTATTCCACACTCTGGCCTCTTATCTCTTCTCACCTGCCTATCACCTCCCTCTGGGTCTCCTTCTTCCCTTTCTCCTATGGTCCACTCTCCTCTCCTATCAGATTCCTTCCTCTCCAGCCCTTGACCTTTCCCACTCACCTGGCTTCACCTGTCACCTTCCAGCCAGCCTCTTCCCCTAACCCCCTCCTGTTTATTCTGGCGTCCTCTCCCTTCCTTTCTAATCCCGAAATGTTGACTGTTTATCCATCTCCATAGATGCTGCCTGACCTGTTGCGTTCCTCCAGCATTTTGTGTGCTACTCTGGATTTACAGCACCCACAGACTTTCTCGTGCTCTGCGTGAGAAGTTTGTACGTTGATCGCACGGGTTCCCTGCGGCTGCTCTGGTTTCCTCCCCCAGACCAAAAACGTACCGTTTAGGGTTAGAGTAAGTTGTGGGCGTGCAGTGATGGTGCCGGAAACATGGCGACTCGCGGGTTGCTCCCAGCACAATCCCCGCTGATTTCATTTGACGCAAATGACGCATCTCACTGTATGATTCATTGTACATGCGGCAAACAAAACTAATCTTTATCTTTTCTTTCACTCCCTTGAGGCTACATCCCCTAGTCTAGTCTCACCTTCTATAGATGTGTGGTGGAGAGTATATTGACTGGCTGGAGATGAAGGATTAACCACAGGGGTTGAAGCCAGGATTTACTTGTCAGGGTGCTGCCAGTTCCCAGAGGCACGAGTCGTTTCGAGGAAAGCTTTTACAGGAGCATGCAGGGTGTGATTCATGGGCATTCCTGACAGGTCAGTTCATCAACTGATGGTTGGCAAAACCTTAACTACCTCGTTATTTATCAGCTGCTGACAACTACGGTCAGCACTTTGGAGCCATAACTTTCCTGTTTATCCGAGGAGCCGACAGGGAGGGGGAGGGTTGGGGGAGTAAAGGGGAGGGTGGGGTGGGGTCAGATTCTGAGTATCAGGCTCAGTACCCCTTATCAGTCTCCTCCACTCCCTCTCCCTCTATTCCCCACTCTCTTTCCCTCTATTTCCCCTCTATCTCTCTCATTCTTTCTCTCTCACTCTCTTTCTCCATTTCATTCCCTTTATCCCTCTCTTGTTCTTCCTGCTTCCTCTCTTTTTCCCTCTCTCCTTCTCACTCTTGCTCCTTCTTTCTCCCTGCGTCCTCTTCTCCTTCTCTCTCCCTCTCATTTCCCCTCCTTCTTCTTCTTCCTGCCTCCTCTCTCTCCTCTCTATCTCTCACTCACTCTATCTTCCTTCTCACCTTTTCTTTCTCCCTCTGACTCACTTTCACTTGCTCTTTCTCTCTGCCTCATCTCTCTCCTGGTTCCTGAAGGTTGTTATAGCCGGGAGTGGTAATGGGGACAAGCTCCCACTGCCTATTAAATGTTCCCAATGGCGTGTAACTCAGATAGCCTCTGACAACCAAGATCAGCTCCTTCACGAGTGGCTTAGCTACCAAGCCCTGCGGAACCATTTCTACTGACAGGAGAAGGGGCAAAGGTGGGATACTGGCACCATAAAACCAGTTGCTTCGAGCAGATGGGGCTCGTCGGCCGTGGTTGGCAGCTCAACTAGAAAAAAAAACTCTGATCTCAAACTTCAGCTGCCTTGTGGCTATACCTATTCATGGGGAAGGCTTTGGAAGTAAACCCTGATGGAAAAATCTGGAGCCAGGTCCCTAAGGCAGTCCTACATTGAGTTCAACGCTGACTGGCAACTCCACTGGTACCAAACTGTATTGGTCTCTGCTGTTCCTTTGGGCTCATCAGATGTGTGGAGATGGGGAGCTTGCTACATGAGCAACAGCTTGCTCTCCATATTGTACTGCCCAGGCTTGAGAATCAAAACAGTTAAGACCCAACATCTATGGTTGACCCTGACCGACAGAGGTCCTCTCTCATTTCTCTCTTCTCTTTTATTCCCTCTCTCTTTCACTCTCTCCTCTCACCTTCTCTTCCCCCCACAACAGAGATTCAGCAACAACTCAAGAGGTTATAACGCTGCCTGGTTTAGAGGGCATGTGCTATCACGAGAGGCTGGATAAACTTGGGTTGTTTTTACTGGTGCGCCGGTGGCTGAGGGGAGACCTGATAGAGGTTTACACGATTATGAGAGGCACAGAGTAGACAGGGAGTAACTGGTTGGAATGTCTAATACCAGGGGCCATGCATTGGAGGTGAGAGGGGGTAAGTTCAAAAGGGATGTGATGGGGGAGTTTTTCACTCAGAATGGTGGATGCCCGGACTGCGTGCCTGGTACGGTGGTTTTTGGAGTACATTGGAGGCTTTAGATAGGCATATGGATGTGAGGAAGATGGAAGGATATGGACATGGTGTAGGTAGGAGGGATTAGTGTTAGCTGGTTCGGTAAAACATTGTGGGCCAAATGGCCCATTCCTGAGCTGTACTCTTCTATGTTCTTAGCTGTGTACAACCAGAACACCCTCCTGGTCACAGTGTTACAGGAAAGATGTGATCTACCCCCACCCCATTCCTTTAATCTCCGCAGTGATCCAGCCTCCACCACCCTCCAGAGCAGAGGGTTTCTGAGATCCCCCACCCTCACAGCTCAGTTTTAAATGACAGCCCCTCCTTAACCTTACAACTAAGCAGGAGAGTGTTGTCAAGCAAAGTCTACCTCGTTATGGTCTTGTGTCTTATTGTCTGGTGTGGGTGGTGGGGGTGGTGTGGGGGGGGGCTACTGCACAGAGTCAAATGAAATAAGCTGCAGAGGGTTGTAAACTCAGCTCCATCATGAGCACTACCCTCCCCAGCATCCAGGACATAGAGGAGTGATGCCTCAAAAAGGCGGCATCCATCATTAAGGACCCCCATCACCCAGGACATGCCCTGTTCTCATTGCTACCATCAGGAAGGAGGTACAGGAGCCTGAAGACACACACTCGATGATTCAGGAACAGCTTCTTCCCCTCTGACATCCGATTTCTGAATGGACATTGAACCCATGAACACTTTTGTTGAACACTTTCAACATTTTCAGCTTTTCACTGCTACGGGTGGAAGTTCCCACTTGCTTCAAAAAGGCAACAATTGTACCAGTGCCTAAGAAGAATAATGTGGGCTGCCTTAATGACTGTTGCCCGGTAGCACTCACATCAACAGTGATGAAATGGTTTGAGAGGTTTGTCATGACTAGACTGAGAACCTGGACCCATTGCAATTTGCCTATCACCACAATAGGTCAATGGCAGATGCAATTTCAATGGCTCTCCACACGGCTTTAGACCACCTGGACAACGCAAACACCTATGTCAGGATGCTGTTCATCGACTATAGCTCAGCATTTAATACCATCATTCCCACAATCCTGACTGAGGAGTTGCAGACCCTGGGCTTCTGTACCTCCCTCTGCAATTGGATTCTTGACTTCCTAAACGGAAGACCACAATCTGTGCAGATTGGTGATAACAAATCCCCCTCACTGACGATCAACACTGGCGCACCTCAGGGGTGTGTGTGCTTAGCCCACTGCTCTACTCTCTGTATACACATGACTGTGTGGCTAGGCATAGCTCAAATACCATCTATAAATTTGCTGATGATACAACCATTGTTGTTAGAATCTCAGGTGGTGACAAGAGGGTGTACAGGAGTGAGATATGCCAACTAGTGGAATGGTGCCGCAGCAACAACCTGGCACTCAACGTCAGTAAGACGAAAGAGCTGATTGTGGACTTCAGGAAGAGTAAGACGAAGGAACACATATCAATGCTCATAGAGGAATCAGAAGTGGAGAGAGTGAGCGACTTCAAGTTCCTGGGTGTCAAGATCTCTGAGGATCTAACCTGGTCCTAACATACTGATGTAGTTATAAAGAAGGCAAGACAGCGGCTATACTTCATTAGAAGTTTGAAGAGATTTGTCATGTCAACAAATACACTCAAAAACTTCTATAGATGTACTGTGGAGAGCATTCTGACAGTCTGCATCACTGTCTGGTATGGAGGGGCTGCTGCACAGGACCGAAAGAAGCTGCTGAAGGTTGTAAATTTAGTCAGCTCCATCTTGGGTACTAGCCTACAAAGTACCCAGGACACCTTCAGGGAGAGATGTCTCAGAAAGGCAGCGTCCTTTATTAAGGACCTCCAGTACCCAGGGCATGCCCAATTCTCGCTGTTACCATCAGGAAGGAGGTACAGGAGCCTGAAGGCACACCACTCAGCGATTCAGGAACAGCTTCTTCCCCTCTGCCATCCGATTCCTAAATGGACATTGAAGCTTTGGACACTACCTCACTTTTTTAAATACACAGTATTTCTGTTTTTTGCACATTTTTAAATCTATTCAATATATGCATATTGTAATTAATTGATTGATTTATCCCTCTGCTAGATTATGTATTGCATTGAACTGCTGCTGCTAAGTTAACAGATTTCACGTCACATGCTGTTGATAATAAACCTGATTCTGATTCTGATTCTACCTCACTACATTTTTTTCACTTCTTATTTAATTTAACTATTTAATATATGTACTTACTGTAATTCTTAGTTTTTGTGCTGATATCTTGCAATGTACTGCTGCCACATAAATAACAGATTTCGTGACATATGCCAATGATATTAAACCTGATTCTGATTTTCCTCCAAGAGGACCACAACCTTGTCGTAGGGTTTGGAGTGCTTGTGTGCCTCAATAACTCAGAGAGCGATGTTGGCTGAGTCAGGGGGTTATGCTTTGGCTCTTGGTAGAGTCACCCATGCCAAGCAGGTCAAAGGGTAGAGGCCAGACTAAGAGTGGTCCTCCAGTCCTCCAGGTTCGGGGTTTCAGCTCAAGGTTAACCCTGACTGGTCAAACAAAATTGTTATGGAAACAGCAATGAAGAATCCTTCTACATCTGAGTGTGACGGTATTCCTGAGTCTCCACCCGGGACTTGTGTGACTGACAGTAGTGAAAACTGAGAGGAAGCTACAGACACGATGAAGGAAGCCCTGAGCACCACCAGAGATGGAGGACCTTCCTTACTGTCCTAAACACCAGCGGTGTAATGGGCAGCAAGTAAATAAGTGATTCTGATTCTGACCTGCACTGCACTCTAAAGCTTTATTCTGCATTCTGTCATTGCTTTTCCCGTAACGTACTGATATGATGACACGATTTGTATGCACGGCAAGCAAAACAGAGCTTTGTATCGTACAACGGTACACGCGGGAAGAAAATCAATAACCAATTACCAAAACCAATCGGACTTTCCCTGCCTCTGGATCCAAACTGGTCCTTGTTATATCTTGTGACTTCAAGACATTAAACTCATTCAAAAGAAGATATGGGAGTCTGAAAAGTGGGTCTAATTTAGTGTTTACTTTAAGCCAGACGTGCACATATCATGTGGTAGCGTGATGACACGTACTTTTACATATAACCTGTAATGAAATATTTAAAGGAACAAGAATGTTTAACTAACATATATACAGGTTTACTCAAGTTATAGAGTCATAGAAAAGTACAGCACAGAAACAGGCCCTTTGGCCCATCTAGTCCATGTGGAACCATTTAGACTGCCTACTCTCATCGACCTGCACCAGGACCATCGCCCTCCATGTACCTATTGAAACTTCTCTTAAACATTGAAATCGAGCTCGCATGCACCACTTGCCCTGGCAGCTCGTTCCACACTCTCACCACCCTCTGAGTAAAGAAGTTTCCCCTCATGTTCCCCTTAAACTTTTCACCTTTCACCCTTAACCCATGACGTATGATTGTCAGCCCACTCAACGTCAGTGGTAAAAGCCTGCTTGCATTAGCCCTACTTAGACCCCTTCACAATTTTGTATACATCTATTGAATCTCTGCTCAGTCACCTACATTCCTAATGACTCAGGACCTCCAGCCTTTCCCTATGACTCAGGTCCTCCAGCCTCGGCAACATGCTTGTAAATTTTCTTTGTACTCTTTCAACCTTATTTACATCTTGCCTGTAGGTAGGTGACCAAAACTGCACACATTACTCCAAAGTATCATTGAAATATCAAACGCACGATGCTTCTTGCCGTCTGACCTGCGGCCAGAGCCTCCCTGGGTGGCCCTCATTTGTGAGACTGGCTCCGTCGGACCCTGGGAGAGTGCAGTGCATAAAATACGTCAAGCTTATCGTCACCTGCACGAGCGCATGTATGTGCAGGGGCAATGAAACCTTACTTGCAGCAGCCTCGCAGGCACGTAGTGTCAGAGACACAACATTCGCAAGAAAAAGGTGATTCAAACATAAATTATGGACGCAATGGTTCCTTAATGTTGTTATAGCCAGGGGTGGTGATGAAGCCAAGCTCCCTCTACTTATTAAATGCTCCCAATGACGTGCATCACAAACCAAGGACATTCACAGGGACGTTGATAGATAATTGGAGGGGGCAGCTCAGATACATTAGAGGCCCATTCGGCACAGAACTTCAGATGCCTCCACACCCCACCATGCCTGAGCAGCCTCCATCAAGAGATTACTGTGCAGAACCTGGGTAGATTTCTATCACTTCAGAGGAGAGATGCTTCTAAGTGCGCTGCTCCTGGCGTGATGAATTGCCAATTACCTCATAAAAGCACGCATTCAATTAGTTAGTAGTCATTACCTGACTATGCTGGCAGTGACCCAGTGATCAATGGTGCAGGGTGTGGAGAAGTTTCCGGAATGATCCGTCGGTGTCACATGGCATCTGAGGCGTAAGACAGAGTGAAGCTCCCTCTACACTGTCCTGTCACACACTCCCAGGGTCAGACACAGAGTGAAGCTCCCTCTACACTGACCTGTCACACACTCCCAGGGTCAGACACAGAGTGAAGCTCCCTCTACACTGTCCCATCACACACTCCCAGGGTCAGACACAGAGTGGAGCTCCCTCTACACTGTCCTGTCACACACTCCCAGGGTCAGACACAGAGTGAAGCTCCCTCTGCACTGACCCGTCACACACTCCCAGGGTCAGACACAGAGTGAAGCTCCCTCTACACTGTCCCATCACACACTCCCAGGGTCAGACACAGAGTGAAGCTCCCTCTACACTGTCCCATCACACACTCCCAGGGTCAGACACAGAGTGAGGCTCCCTCTACACTGTCCCATCACACACTCCCAGGGTCAGACACAGAGTGAAGCTCCCTCTACACTGTCCCATCACACACTCCCAGGGTCAGACACAGAGTGAAGCTCCCTCTACACTGTCCCATTAGACACTCCCAGGGTCAGACACAGAGTGAAGCTCCCTCTTGTACTATGGACATGTGGTCGATGTTTAGAGATCTCTTGCGGGATGTTAGGGATAAATTTGTCCCAGTGAGGAAGATAAAGAATGGTAGGGTAAAGGAACCATGGGTGACAAGTGAGGTGGAGAATCTAGTCAGGTGGAAGAAGGCAACATACATGAGGTTTAGGAAGCAAGGATCAGATGAGTATATAGAGGAATATAGGGAAGCAAGAAAGGAGCTTAAGAAGGGGCTGAGAAGAGCAAGAAGGGGGCATGAGAGGGCCTTGGCGAGTAGGGTAAAGGAAAACCCCAAGGCATTCTTCAATTATGTGAAGAAAAAAAGGATGACAGGAGTGAAGGTAGGACCCATTAGAGATAAAGGTGGGAAGATGTGCCTGGAGGCTGTGGAAGTGAACGAGGTCCTCAATAAATACTTTTCTTCGGTATTCACCAATGAGAGGGAACTTGGTGATGGTGAGGACAATATGAGTGAGGTTGATGTTCGGGAGCATGTTGATATTAAGGGAGAGGAGGTGTTGGAGTTGTTAAAATACATTAGGATGGGTAAATCCCCGGGGCCTGATGGAATATTCCCCAGGCTGCTCCATGAGGCGAGGGAAGAGATTGCTGAGCCTCTGGCTAGGATCTTTATGTCCTCATTGTCCACGGGAATGGTACCCGAGGATTGGAGGGAGGCGAATGTTGTCCCCTTGTTCAAAAAAGGTAGTAGGGATAGTCCGAGTAATTATAGACCAGTGAGCCTTACGTCTGTGGTGGGAAAACTGTTGGAAAAGATTCTTAGAGATAGGATCTCTGGGCATTTAGAGAATTATGATCTGATCAGGAACAGTCAGCATGGCTTTGTGAAGGGCAGATCATGTCTAACAAGCCCGATAGAGTTCTTTGAGGAGGTGACCAGGCATATAGATGAGGGTAGTGCAGTGGATGTGATCTATATGGATTTTAGTAGGGCATTTGACAAGGTTCCACACGGTAGGTTTATTCAGAAAGTCAGAAGGCATGGGATCCAGGGAAGTTTGGCCAGGTGGATTCAGAATTGGCTTGCCTGCAGAAGGCAGAGGGTGGTGGTGGAGGGAATACATTCAGATTGGAGGATTGTGACTAGTGGTGTCCCACAAGGATCTGTTCTGGGACCTCTACTTTTCCTGATTTTTATTAACGACCTGGATGTTGGGGTAGAAGGGTGGGTTGGCAAGTTTGCAGACGACACAAAGGTTGGTGGTGTTGTAAATAGTGTAGAGGATTGTCAAAGATTGCAGAGAGACATTGATAGGATGCAGAAGTGGGCTGAGAAGTGGCAGATGGAGTTCAACCCAGAGAAGTGTGAGGTGGTACACTTTGGAAGGACAAACTCCAAGGCAGAGTACAAAGTAAATGGCAGGATACTTGGTAGCGTGGGGGAGCAGAGGGATCTGGGGGTGCATGTCCACAGATCCCTGAAAGTTGCCTCGCAGGTGGATAGGATAGTTAAGAAAGCTTATGGAGTGTTAGCTTTCATAAGCTGAGGGATAGAGTTTAAGAGTTGTGATGTAATGATGCAGCTCTATAAAACTCTGGTTAGGCCACACTTGGAGTACTGTGTCCAGTTCTAGTCGCCTCACTATAGGAAGGATGTGGAAGCATTGGAAAGGGTACAGAGGAGATTTACCAGGATGCTGCCTGGTTTAGAAAGTATGCATTATGATCAGAGATTAAGGGAGCTAGGGCTTTACTCTTTGGAGAGAAGGAGGATGAGAGGAGACATGATAGAGGTGTACAAGATAATAAGAGGAATAGATAGAGTGGATAGCCAGCGCCTCTTCCCCAGGGCACCACTGCTCAATACAAGAGGACATGGCTTTAAGGTAAGGGGTGGGAAGTGCAAGGGGGATATTAGAGGAAGGATTTTTACTCAGAGAGTGGTTGGTGCGTGGAATACACTGCCTGAGTCAGTGGTGGAGGCAGATACACTAGTGAAGTTTAAGAGACTACTAGACAGGTATATGGAGGAATTTAAGTTGGGGGCTTATATGGGAGTCAGGGTTTGAGGGTCGGCACAACATTGTGGGCTGAAGGGCCTGTACGGTGCTGTACTTTTCTATGTTCTATGTTCTATGTTTTACACTGTCCCATCAGACACTCCCAGGGTCAGACACAGACCGAAACTCCCTCTTCACTGTCCCATCAGACACAAAGAGTGAAGCTCCCTCTACACTGTCCCATCACACACTCCCGGGGTCAGACACAGAGTGAAGCTCCCTCTACACTGTCCCATCACACACTCCCAGGGTCAGACACAGAGTGAACTTCTCTGTAGCGTCATAGCTCCCTGAATCCATGCACAGTTTTAGAATGTGACTTTGGGTAGAGGGACTGTGGTGTTCACTGGGATGGGTGAGGTGAGCTACCGGCCTGATCAGGCACATTGGATGAGGTCAGCTGTGCGTTCAGTGGATGGGACAGAGTGTGGCTGTAAAGGTGGAGGCATTCCCCTGCCCTGCTGCCCCGCTGCCCTTGTCCTGTTCTGGTGGCAGAGCCGATGCGTTTGGGAGTGGCTATCAGTGCAGCCTGGTTGAGGGACAGTGCTGAGTTTTGCAGGTGCCATGCTGGAGGGTGGGAGTGTTTCAGAGGTGGATGGGGTGCCGATCGAGGTGAGTGCTTTGTTCTGGGTGGTGCTGAGTATTTTATTTATTTATTGAGATACAGCGTGGAATAGACCCTTCTGGCCCTTCGAGCTGCTCCGACCAGCAACCCAGCCTCATCACGGGACAATTTACAATCACCAACACACAGGTCTTTGGACTGTGGGAGGAAACCGGAGCACCCGGAGGAAACCCACACGCACACGGGAAGGAACGTACAAACTTGCTTTCAGAGGACTTCGCGGTTGAACTCTGAACTCTGACGCCCCGGGCTGTGAGAGCATCGCTCAGTTTCTCGAGTGTTGTTGGAGTTGCACTCACTCAGTGGAGAGTCACACTCCTGACTCGTGTCTTGTAGATGGGGGAGAGGCCTCGGGGCGTCAGGAGGAGAGTCACCCACCACAGGAAGCACTTTTACTTCTCACACGTACGTGTTACAGAAACAGCAAAGAAGAATCCTTCTACATTGCAGAAGAGGTTTACCAGGAGGGCACGAGAGGCTGGATAAACTCGGGTTGTTTATACTGGAGTGCCGGAGGCTGAGGGGAGATCTGACAGAGGTTTACAAGATTATGAGAGGCACAGATAAAGTGGACAGAGAGTGTCTGTTTCCCAGGGTTGAAATGTCTAATACCAGAGGGCATTGAAGGTGAGAGGGGGGGTAGGTTCAAAGGGGATGTGAGGGGTAAGTTTTTTTACTCAGAGAGGGGTGGATGCCTGGAAAGTGCAGCCTGGTATGGTGGTAGAGGGCAAATACATTAGAGGCTTTTAAGAGACTTTTGGATAGGCACATGGATGTGAGGAAGATGGAGGGATATGGACAATGTGTAGGTAGAAGGGTTTAATGTTTGGGTGTTTTTGACTTGCTTTTTAGCTGGTTCGGTACAACATTATGGGCCGAATGGCCTGCTCCCGTGTGGAACTCTTCTCTGTTCTATGTTCTCTCTCAGTGAGTCTCCATCTGGGACTTGTGTGACTGACAGTAGTGAAAACTGAGAGGAAGCTGCTGACATGATGAAGGAAGCCACCAGAGATGGAGAATCTCCATTGCTGCCCTAAACACCAGTGGTGTAACGGGCAATAAGTAAGAGATTGAAATGTACAGTGAAACACATCATTTGTGTTAACATCCGACACAACATAAAGCTGTGCTGGGGGCAGCCCACAAGTGTTGCCTCACTTTCTGGCTCCACAACACAAAACAAAACCACCGAACCAACCCCCTTTGCCCACGCTTTACCTACACCCACTCTCTCACCCGCACCCACTCTCCCCCCGACACCCAGTCTCCCCACCACACCCACTCTCCCCCCACACCCACTCTCCCCACCACACCCACTCTCCCCCCACACCCACTCTCTCCACCACACCCACTCTCTCACCCGCACCCACTCTCCCACCCACACCCACTCTCCCCCCACACCCACTCTCCCCATCACACCCACTCTCCCCACCACACCCACTCTCCCCCCACACCCACTCTCCCCACCACACCCACTCTCCCCACCCTCACCCACTCTCCCACCCACACCCACTCTCCCCACCACACCCACTCTCCCCCGACACCCACTCTCCCCCTGACACCCACTCTCCCCCGACACCCACTCTCCCCCTGACACCCACTCTCCCCCCACACCCACTCTCCCCACCACACCCACTCTCCCACCCACACCCACTCTCCCCACCACACCCACTCTCCCCCGACACCCACTCTCCCCCTGACACCCACTCTCCCCCGACACCCACTCTCCCCCTGACACCCACTCTCCCCCCACACCCACTCTCCCCCCACACCCACTCTCCCCACCACACCCACTCTCCCCACCCTCACCCACTCTCCCACCCACACCCACTCTCCCCACCACACCCACTCTCCCCCGACACCCACTCTCCCCCTGACACCCACTGTCCCCCCGACACCCACTCTCCCCACCACACCCACTCTCCCCACCCTCACCCACTCTCCCACCCACACCCACTCTCCCCACCACACCCACTCTCCCACCCACACCCACTCTCCCCCGACACCCACTCTCCCCACCACACCCACTCTCCCCCCACACCCACTCTCCCCCCGACACCCACTCTCCCCATCACACCCACTCTCCCCACCACACCCACTCTCCTCCCACACCCACTCTCCCACCCACACCCACTCTCCCTCCACACCCACTCTCCCACCCACACCCACTCTCCCCACCCTCACCCGCTCTCCCACCCACACCCACTCTCCCCACCACACCCACTCTCCCTCTGACACCCACTCTCCCCCCACACCCACTCTCCCCACCACACCCACTCTCCCCACCCTCACCCACTCTCCCACCCACACCCACTCTCCCCACCACACCCACTCTCCCCCGACACCCACTCTCCCCCTGACACCCACTGTCCCCCCGACACCCACTCTCCCCACCACACCCACTCTCCCCCTGACACCCACTCTCCCCACACTCACTCTCCCCACCCTCACTCACTCTCCCCTGACACCCACTCTCCCCCCACACTCACTCTCCCCCTGACACCCACTCTCCCCCCACACTCACTCTCCCCCACACCCACTCTCCCCCCACACCCACTCCCACCCACACCCACTCTCCCCACCACAGCCACTCTCCCCCCACACCCACTCTCCCCATCACACCCACTCTCCCCACCACACCCACTCTCCCCCCACACCCACTCTCCCACCCACACCCACTCTCCCCCCACACCCACTCTCCCCCCGACACCCACTCTCCCCACCACACCCACTCTCCCCCGACACTCACTCTCCCCATCCTCACTCACTCTCCCCTGACACCCACTCTCCCCCCACACTCACTCTCCCCCTGACACCCACTCTCCCCCCACACTCACTCTCCCCCACACCCACTCTCCCCCCACACCCACTCCCACCCACACCCACTCTCCCCACCACAGCCACTCTCCCCCCACACCCACTCTCCCCCACACCCAATCTCCCACCCACACCCACTCTCCCCCCACACCCACTCTCCCCCCGACACCCACTCTCCCCATCACACCCACTCTCCCCACCACACCCACTCTCCCCCGACACCCACTCTCCCCACCACACCCACTCTCCCCCGACACCCACTCTCCCCCCGACACCCACTCTCCCCACCACACCCACTCTCCCACCCACACCCACTCTCCCCCCACACCCACTCTCCCCCCGACACCCACTCTCCCCATCACACCCACTCTCCCCCCACACCCACTCTCCCCCCACACCCACTCTCCCACCCACACCCACTCTCCCCACCACACCCACTCTCCCCACCCTCACCCACTCTCCCACCCACACCCACTCTCCCCATCACACCCACTCTCCCCCGACACCCACTCTCCCCCTGACACCCACTCTCCCCCGACACCCACTCTCCCCCTGACACCCACTCTCCCCCCACACCCACTCTCCCCCCACACCCACTCTCCCCACCACACCCACTCTCCCCACCCTCACCCACTCTCCCACCCACACCCACTCTCCCCACCACACCCACTCTCCCCCGACACCCACTCTCCCCCTGACACCCACAGTCCCCCCGACACCCACTCTCCCACCCACACCCACTCTCCCACCCACACCCACTCTCCCCACACTCACTCTCCCCACCCTCACTCACTCTCCCCTGACACCCACTCTCCCCCCACACTCATTCTCCCCCTGACACCCACTCTCCCACCCACACCCACTCTCCCCCCACACTCACTCTCCCCACCCTCACTCACTTTCCCCTGACACCCACTCTCCCCCCACACTCACTCTCCCCCTGACACCCACTCTCCCACCCACACCCACTCTCCCCCACACTCACTCTCCCCACCCTCACTCACTCTCCCCTGACACCCACTCTCCCCCCACACTCACTCTCCCCCCCTCTCCCCCCACACCCACTCCCACCCACACCCACTCTCCCCACCACAGCCACTCTCCCCCCACACCCACTCTCCCCCACACCCACTCTCCCACCCACACCCACTCTCCCCCCACACCCACTCTCCCCACCACACCCACTCTCCCCCGACACCCACTCTCCCCATCACACCCACTCTCCCCACCACACCCACTCTCCCCCTGACACCCACTCTCCCCCGACACCCACTCTCCCCACCACACCCACTCTCCCCCCACACCCACTCTCCCCACCACACCCTCTCCCCACCCTCACCCACTCTCCCACCCACACCCACTCTCCCCACCACACCCACTCTCCCCCGACACCCACTCTCCCCCTGACACCCACTGTCCCCCCGACACCTACTCTCCCCACCACACCCACTCTCCCCCTGACACCCACTCTCCCACCCACACCCACTCTCCCCACACTCACTCTCCCCTGACACCCACTCTCCCCCCACACTCACTCTCCCCCTGACACCCACTCTCCCACCCACACCCACTCTCCCCCACACCCACTCTCTCCCCACACCCACTCCCACCCACACCCACTCTCCCCACCACAGCCACTCTCCCCCCACACCCACTCTCCCCCACACCCACTCTCCCCACCACACCCACTCTCCCCGACACCCACTCTCCCCCTGACACCCACTCTCCCCCGACACCCACTCTCCCCCTGACACCCACTTTCCCCATCACACCCACTCTCCCCACCACACCCACTCTCCCCACACTCACTCTCCCCACCCTCACTCACTCTCCCCTGACACCCACTCTCCCCCCACACTCACTCTCCCCCACACCCACTCTCCCCCCGACACACACTCCCACCCACACCCACTCTCCCCACCACACCCACTCTCCCCCGACACCCACTCTCCCCCGACACCCACTCTCCCCATCACACCCACTCTCCCCCCACACCCACTCTCCCACCCACACCCACTCTCCCCCCACACTCACTCTCCCGCACACCCACTCTCCCCCCACACCCACTCCCACCCACACCCACTCTCCCCACCACAGCCACTCTCCCCCCACACCCACTCTCCCCCACACCCTCCCCACCCTGGGACCTGATCTTCTAGCCACTGTGCTGGGCTGAGCTTCTGCTTGCCGATGTCTGTGGAGCTCAGTGACCTGGAACATCGACCGTTTACTCTTTTCCATGGATGCTGCCTGAGCGGCTGAGTTCCCTGCGGCATTTTGTGTGTGTTTGTCTTACTCTGCATTTCCAGCATCAGCAGAGTCTCTGTGCAAGGAGCATAGTTCCAGAGCAACACACACAAAATGCTGGAGGAAACCAGCTGGTCAGGTATGGTCGATGGAGGGGAATAAACGGTCAACGTTTCGGCCGAGACCCTTCCTCAGGAAAGGAAGGGGGGAGATGCCAGAATAAAAAAGGTGGTGGTGGGGGGGAAGGAGAACGAGCTAGAAGGTGAAAGGTGAAGCCAGGTGGGTGGGAAAGGGGGGCATAAAGTAAGAAGCTGGGAGGTGATGGGTGGAAAAGGCAAAGGGCTGAAGAAGAAAGAATCTGATAGGAGTGGAGAGCGGACCATGGGAGAAAGGGAAGGAGGGGAGGCACCGGGGGAGGTGATAGGCAGGTGAGGATTCAGAGGGAAGGGGAGGGAAAAAACTGCCAGAAGGAAAAATTGATACTCATTCCATCAGATTGGAGAGCTGGGTGGGGGTGGGGGAGGGGGTCACTTCAGAAACAGAACAGGAACAGGCCCATTAGCCCATGATGTTGTGCTGATGTAGTTCAAATTCAAAGACTCAAAGTACATTTACTTTATCAAAGTACATATCCAGTATCCATCACTGAGATCTGTCTTCCCACAGACAGCCATGAATCAAAGAAACACCATGGAGTCTGTTCAAAGAAAATATCAAACATCCAACGCACAAAAAAAGAACAACTCACACAAAAAGGCAAAAAACGAACAAAAAACACAGAGTATAAAAGATGAAACCACAGGGTCACTGAGGCAGTCCAAGGATGTTCAGTAGTTCAATTTAACGCCGTGTTGTTCATTGACTGCAGGCCCCAGAGCTGGTGCCCCGATCAAAATCACACAAAACAGCAGTGGAAACAGGAGTGATCAGAAACCAGAAACACATTGTAACATGTACAGAGTCCAGTTCACAAACTGCACAATCAAACCTTGCCAACTAAAAGAGCCTAACTAAAACTAATCCCTTCTGCCAACACAATGCCCATAACCCTTCCATTCTCTGCACACTCACGTGCTTATCTAAAAAACTCTATCATATTTGCCTCCACTACTCTGCCACAGTCCAAGTATCCGTCACTCTCTGTGTAAAAAAAATCTCCTTTGAACTTACCCCTTCTCACCTTAAATGCTTGCCCATTACTACTAGTCATTTCAACCTTGGCCATCTACCCTATCTAGTGAAGCCTCCATTGGTCAGGGTCAACCATGAATGTTGGATCCTCGCTGTCTGGATACGCAAGCCTGGGCGGTACAATATGGAGAGCAAGCTGTTGCCCATGTAGCAAGCTCCCCCTCTCCACCCAGCTGATGAATCCAAAGGAACGGCAGAGGCCGATACAGTTTGGCACCAGGAGCATCACAAGAGTTGCCAGTCAATGTTGAACTCAGTGTAGGACTGCTTTGGGGATGCCAGCTCCAGATTTTTCCCTCGGGGTTTACTCCTGAAGCCTTCCCCATGAGTGCGTATAGCGGAGGTTTGGGAAGTTTTCCTTCTCTTGCATGAGTGGCCAACCGCAGCTGCTGTGCCCCATCTGCCCAAAGCGGCTGGTTTTAAGGCCCCAGTAACCTGCCTTTGCCCCTTCTCTAGTCAATATGAAAGGTTCCGCTGGAATTGGTTGTCTGAGGCTATTTGAGTTGCACACCACATTTAATAGATAGTGGGAGCTTGTCCCCATTACCACCCCCAGCTGTAACAGCGTTAAGGAACCCCACAATATCTATGCCTCTCATAATCTTATAAGCCTCCTTCACATCTCCCCTCAGTCTCTGATGTTCCAGATCAAACAACCTAACGCCCTCTAATCCAGTGACCATCCTGGTGAACCTCTTCTGCATGCTCTCCAAAGCTAGAGTGTCCACGCACCCTCAGAGATCTTCTGTGCTGAGGGATCTCCGTCAGGGACCCTTGGAATTGAGGGGAGGCCCTGCGCCAGGGAGTCTGCTCCATCAGGGATCCTTGACGTTAGGGATGGCCCCATCATGACTGGAACTGAAAGCAATATTCCACATGCAGCCTACCCAAACTTTTTTATCCAACTTAAACACAACTTCCCAACTCTTGAACTCGAAAGCAGCTGACCTGATGATATGCCATAGTTGATGGATGGTAGCTGATGGGAGCTGATGGATGTGTCATAGTCTCAGACAGCACTGAAACCAGGCCCTTCGGCCCTCCCAATCTGTGCTGACCCCCAGTCACTCACATTCCCATCAATTCCCCCCCCCCCCCAGATTCTACCCCTCACTCATACACGAGGGGGCAATTTACAGTGGCTGATTAGCATCACCCCCCCCCCCAACCTCACATATCACTGGATATGGGAGGAAATGGGAGCACCCAGGGGGAATCCACGTGGTCAGAGAGGGAAGCTGCTCGCCCGAGAGGTTTAAATCTCCTCTGTGCGCCTTGCGTTTTCATCACCAGGCCTTCCTGATAAGGCAGTGGCACTGCTGGCTGATCTGTAACCTCTCTGCAGGACAATTGCCGCCCTGGCCTCCGCCACAGCTCCGAGCTCTCACCACGATCGGGAGGTGTGGACGTTACCGAGTCTGTCCTTTGTCCCAGCCTCGCATCACCCAGCACAGAAACAGGTCCTTCGGACCGCGGACTGCATCACCACCCAGTGGACAGTGACCCCCTTTTATTGTGTTATAGTGGGGGCACAGTGGGGTAGAGGCATTGTCTCTCAGCTCCAATTTCATCCTGCTCTCGGGTGTGTGTGTGTGTGTGTGTGTGTGTGTGTAAGAGAAAGAGAGAGTGGGTGTGAGAGAGAGTGTGAGTGTGAGAGAGTGTGTTTGTGTAAGAGAGTGTGTGTGCTCGAGAGAAAGAGTGCATGTACGTGAGATTGTGTGTGTTAGAGAGAGAAAGTGTGTGTGTGTGTGTGTGTGTGTGTGTGTGTGTGTTTGTGTGTGTGTGTGTGTGTGTGTGTGTGTGTGTGTGTGTGTGTGTTTGTGTGAGAGTGTGTGTGTGTCTGTGTGAGATGTGTGTGTGTAGTGAGAGGGTGTTAACAGCTGCTGTGTGTCCACTGGGTGTTTTGGGAGTGTGGTCTTTCCGGTCACCCTAACGCCACCTGCAGGCCGACGGACTGTGGAAGCCTCCACACCACCGTGGAATGGGGGGGTGGTGAGGCTCAGCATCACCTCACAGACATCACCCCCCCCAACCCCGACAGCAGGAGACTGAGGGATCTGCAGAGTGGCCCTGTGACAAGGGGTCTGCTTGGTCAGGGATCCTGGGTACTGAGGGATGGTCCTGCAATGAGGGATCCATGGGCCACCATGGTAGTGCAGCAGTTAGCGTTCAGAGTTCAATCCTGGCGTCCTCTGAAATCCTTGTGGAATGCATGGGTTTCCTCCGGGTGCTCTGGTGTCCTCCAACAATCCAAAGACATACCAGTTAGTAGGTTAATTGGTCAGCGTAAATTGTCCTGTGATTGGGCAGAAAATTGGGGGATTGCTGGGGTGGTGTAGCTATTCCACCCTGAGATAGATTGATAGACAGTGAGATCGATAGATTGATAGATCAGTAGATAAATAAATAAACCTGCTCCCTCAAGGACTGAGTACGGAGGGAAGCCTACTCTACCAGGTTCAGGAGTGGCTCCTTCCCATCAATCATTCGGTTCTTGAGCTGACCTGCACAACCCTAATCCCAAGCTCACGAATGCTACAGACCACCTCTTGCACTGCTAGGGACTTGTGTCTATGCCATTTTTTGCACCAGTGTTGTGTTTTGCACAGTCTTTTTTTTCTTGAGTGTCTTGTACACCTTTTGTGTAAGTTATGTGTTCTCTGTATATACAGTATTGAGCAAAAATCTTAGACACGTATTTATAGCCAGGGTGCCAGGGTGCCTAAGACTTTTGCACAGTACTGTACTTGTCAACGTGAAGCGGAGAGCCAGTTTGTAAATCAGGTGGGACTGGTGAGGGTGGAGCACTGCGGGAGGGGTGTGGGACTGGTGGCAGAGAAGGAGTGCCAAGGGTGGGGGTGGGGGGGTAGTGGCATGGGTGCAGACACCCCCCAGCCCTGGGACACCAGGCAAGGTCACTGGATTCCAAACAACTGGTTTATTGATCATTACAGAATATCTCTCCGGTGCTTCCTGCTCCCTCCCCTCTCTCTTCCTCTCTTTCCAACTATGATCCCCTTCTCCCTGCAAAAAATGAATCTCAGGGTGGAAGATGGTGACATGCTCCCAATGGCTACACCTCAGATAGCCTCTGACAACTAAGTCCAGCTCCTGGCGTTCACGCGTGGTTTACCTCCTAGGCCTGGCGGAACCGTTTCTACTGACAGGAGACGAGGCAAGGGCAGGTTATAGGCACCTTAAAACCAATCACTTCGGGCAGTTGCTCATCAGCTGAGGTTGGCAGCTCATCCAGGAGAAGCAAAACTCTGATTTCAAACCTCCACTGCCTTGCAGCTAGACCCACTCATGGGGAAGGTTTGGGGTGTAAACCCCGAGGGAAAAATCCAGAATTGCAGTCCCTAAGGTAGAACTACATTGAATTCAAAGCTGAATGGCAACTCATATGACAGAGCTGGTGCCAAATTTTATCAGTCCCTACTGTTCCTTTGGATTCGTCTGTTGCGTGGAGAGAGGGAGCCTGCTACATGGGCAAAAGCTTGCACTCAATATCATGCTGCCCTGGTTTGCGTGTCATGTGGACAGTTAGGATCAACGTTCCAACTAATCTTTCTCACAGCTGCACAGACCAACCAGTGCTCTGAGTAGGGAATTTTTACGCAGCCTGAAAGCATTGTGGCACATTGATAAAATGTTATATTATAAAATTCCAGTTGCGTGGCAACGAAGGCTATGTGCATGGGAGCATTTCAGTTACTGTGCGGCCGCGCACTAAGCTTAGAGGGGATAGTGGCTAGGACACAATATCCGTGGTCAACCCTTGATATGCACTTTGATAGTAAGTTTACTGTGATTTTGCCTTGGAAGGGTGCATTTCTCTGCTGTTGGTGAGGGTTCAGGAACCCTTTCTGCTCTCCGGCACTGGGGCCAGAGATGGATTACCGTGACCGATGGCCCTTGAGGCAACCATGGATATACGAGAGACGGCATGGAGCTGGCAGCACACACAATCTCCTGGAGGAATTCAGCCGCTTGAGCAGCATCCGTGGGGGTGGGAGGGACGGGTGGGGATCGCGATTGCTGATGTTTCGGGTTGGAACCCCACATCGCTATTCTGCTCGAATGGCAGGTTGGTGGAGGTAACTCTAACTTAGTCAGCCTCCCCCGTATTGCTGGGAATCTCAGTGAATGCAATAGAGTCACAGTGCAACACGGTCGGAGGCTCTACCACCATGTCAGTCTGTGCTGACCATAGCGTCCACCCAGCTGGCCCAAATTTCCTCCATTTGCCCCACATCCCTTTAATGACCTGACCAAGTGCCACTCAGATGATACTGTTGCTTTGGTCTTGGCACATGTACCCAGATGCAGTGAAAAGTTTGTCTTACAGATCAGAACGATCCACAGTGCATTGAGGTAGAACGAGGTAAATCAATAGCAGAATGCAGAAAAAGTGTCACACTACAGAGAAAGTGCACTGCAGGCAGACAATATCACCATGACGTAGATTGGGAGATCAAGAGTCAACTTATTGAAATTTCCTCAACCACTTCCTCTGGCAGCTCGTTCCATATACACACCATTCTTTGAATGGATACACTCACACACACACACACACACACTCACACTCACACTGACTCACACACACTCACCACTTGCACACACTCATACACTCTTATACACACACACACACACACACACACACAAACACACTCACATACACGAACACTGACCGCTCACTCACACACACACAGTCACCACTCACTCACACACATAGATACACACACAGAGACACACACACACACACACACACACACACACACACACTTTGATAATACATTTACTTTGAACGTGCACACTGCTTTCACTCTCTGCCAAGTGTTTAGAAAGGGAATCCCGTTCTCCGAGAAAGCCAACACCTAGCGGAACTCAGTGGGTCAGGCAGCATCTGTGGGGGAAGGAGACAGTCGACATTCTGGGGGCTGTCCACTCCTCACAGTGGTCACAGCGAGACAGAGGTTAGCTTTGTGCGGGTCTTTCCTCTTCCCTTTGCTAATTACGCCACAGAGTGGGTCTGCTATCTGAACGTGTCTCCACTCCTGAGGAATTGACAGTGGAGTTCAGCAAGGGGAAGTCAGGAGAACACACACTAGTCCTCATTGAGGGGACAGCGGTGAAAAGGGTGAGCAGCTTCAAATTCCTCGGAGTCAACACCCAACACAGAGAAGGCTGGCAGCCCCACTTCACGAGGAGTTTGAGGAGTTTTACTACGTCACCAAAGGGTTACAGGTTTGTAAAGACGGACAGTGGAGATCATTCTGACAGGCTGCATCATCGCCTGGCATGTGGGCTCCACTGCACAGGACTGTGAGAGGCTGCAGAGGGCTGTCGACTCAACCAGTCCATCACGGGCACAACCCGCCCCACCCTCCAGATCTTCAAGAGGCCGTGCCTCAGGGAGGAGACACAGGAGACTGAAGATCCACACTCAGGTGTTCTAGGAACAGCTTCTTCCCCTCTGACATCAGATTTCTAACCAAACCTATGAACACCACCTCACTATTCCCCCTTTTGCCCCACTTATTGTAGCTGACAGTGATTTTCTTCTGTCTTACACTGTACTGCGGTCATAGCTCTTTTTAATCCTTAGACCTCCCCCTGAACCTAGACACACACACACACACACACACACACACACACACACACACACACACACACACATAGACCCACACAGACAGACAGACACACACACAGACCCACACAGACAGACAGACAAACACACACACACACACACACACACACACACACACATAGACACACAGACAGACAGACACACACACACAAACCCACACAGACACACACACACACATAGACACACACACACACACACACACACACACAGACACACACACACACACACACACACACACACACACACACACAGACCCACACAGATAGACACACAGACAGACAGACACACACACACACACACACACACAGAGCTGTACCACTGAAACTGATATGAATTCTCTGAGATCTAGTATAGTCTAAATGGGCCAAATGGACTCCTGATGAGCTGTGAGGAATCGTGAGATCAGTAAACAAAAATCCATACCTCGACAAAAGTACATATGATTGCCTTGTGAGAAGGGATCACTGCCTGAACCCTGGGGATACCTTGGCTGCTCCTCTCTGAGAGAGAGCGAAACAGGACTTGGGATCCCTAAGGTCCACCTACCCCCATCCTGAGCCCTCCTCAGTTTAATGTACCGACTTAGAAGCATCTCCCTGCCCCGCTCTCAGCCAGACGCACATGGTCACAAAGGACAGCACTTCACACGCGCACACACACAGCAAGTCTTTGATTAATTACATTGATCAATGTAACTGTGTCTTTAGCAAGCTTTTCCAATTAACATTTGCCGGCTGTACCCTGAGGAAGCAGTACTGGTCAGGGAAATACCAGCTTGCTTTCAACCTCGGCGAGCAGGAACCACTGTCCCACTCCTCAGAAATGTAGCAGAAAACACCCAAACTCTGGAGGGGGTGGCGTGTCCATGGTTTGGGGATTGTCATATGAGGAGCGTTGGACGGCTCTGGGCTTCTACTCACTGGAATTTAGAAGAATGAAGGGTGACCTCATTGAAACCTATCGAACAATGAAAGGCCTCAACAGAGTGAATGTAGAAAGGATGGGAGAGTCTGAGACCAAGGGACACAGCCTCAGAAAAGAGAGGCATCCTTTTCGAATGGAGATGAGGAGGAATTTCTTTAGCCAGAGAGTGCTGAATCTGTGGAATTTGTTGCCACAGGCAACTGTGGAGGCCTAGTTACTGGTTGTATTTAAGGCAGAGGTTCGTAGGATGTGAAGGGGTACAGGGAGTAGGCAGGAGATTGGGGCTGAGGGGGAAAATTAGATCAGCCATGATGAAATGGCAAAGCAGACTCGATGGGCCAAATGGCCTAATTCTGCTCCTATACCTTATGGTGTCCTTAAGGTCCAATGATAACTCCAACAGCATGCACAGAAGACGAGACTGTTATCCTGTCCCATGACTGGCCCCCTGGTAGATGGTGTTGGCGCATGGCTAAGTGGTTAAGGCGTCGGTCTAGAGATCTGAAGGTCGCTAGTTTGAGCCTCAACTGAGGCAGCGTGTGTGTTATTGAGCAAGGCACTTAATCACACATTGCTCTGCGATGACACCGGTGTACCAGCCTAGACCCCCCCCTTGGACAACATCGGTGGCGTGGAGAGGGGAGACTTGCAGCATAGGCAACTGCCGATCTTCCATACAACCTTGCCCAGGCCTCAGTCAACATTGAAATCGATGGACAGCCGAAGAAGAAAGATAGTGTTGGGGGTGAGTGGGAGTGGAGAAGGCACTTGGCACCTTGGCCTCCACCGGTGGCGGCACTGTGTGGTATCTGTGCAAGGTGTCAGAGAGACTGCACTTGGAGAATGGCGTGCAGTCCTGTTCACCCAGCTATAGGAAGGGTAACATGAAGCAGAGAAGAATTCAGGAAAGATTCACCAACATGCTTCCAGGACTGGAGGACTTGAGTCATGAGGAGAGGCTGGTGATTTGCTCCCCTGGAGGCCAACCGGTGACCTTTATCCCAATAGCCTGCTGCGTTCCAGCCATGGCCTAGAAAGCTCATCCTCACCTCCGCTTCCTCGGGAGCCTAAACAAATTCGGCATGTCCCCTTTGACCTTTGCCAGTTTTTATCGATGCACCGTAGAAAGCATTCCATCTGGACGCATCGCAGCTTGGAACGGAAACTGCTCCGCACGTGGCCGCAGGTAACCGCAGAAAGTCATGGACACAGATCAGCCCATCAAGGAAACCGGACTCCCCCCACAGACCCTATCAAAAGCAGCCAATATACTGAAAGGTGGCGGGGTGGAGAAACGTCTTTACCAAAGGTGATGTCAGGCTTCCCTTCCTTCTGCTAGTCTGCAGGTCACTCCCGTCTCCCGATCAGGGTGACGTGAAGCCATGGGAGCAGGTGGTGGATGGTCATATGAGCAGCTGGTGCAGACTACAACTCCTGGTTGTGTGACCACTGACACCAGGCAGACAATCTCTGAAGAGTATTGATAATGACTGGGGTCACCAGTCTGGTAAAGACACTGTCCAGAAGAAGGCAAAGGCAAACCACTTCTGTGGAAACATTTGCCAAGAACAATCATGGTCGTGGAAAGACCGTGACTGCCTACGTCATACAACACGGCACATAATGATAATGATGATCAAACCCCAACCCACCTTGGACATACCCTTGTTTTCCCTCTGCTATTAGGCAGAAGATAGAAAAGCCTGAAACCACATAGAACCAGGCTGAAGGACAGCTTCTACCCCACTGTTATAAGCCTATTGAATGGTCCCTTAACAGGATAGGATGGACTCGACCTCACATTCAATCTCATTACGATCTTGCACCTTACTGCCTTCCTGCACTGTCCTTTCTCTGTAACTGCAACACCTCACTTGCAGTCTTGTGTTCAGGTCCAGTCATCTCGCTGAGGAAGGATGTGGAAGCTTTAGAAAAGTTGCAGTGGAGATTTACCAAGATGGGTGCTGAATTACAGAGCATGTCTTACAAGGAAAGGTTGAACGAGCTGGGACTTTTCTCTTTTTAGCGAAGGAGGACGAGGGGCGATTTGTTAGAGCTGTACAAGATGATATGAAGCATAATGTGGACAACCAGAAATTGTTTTCCCAGGGTGGAAATGGCCATTTATGAGAAGGCATAAGTTTAAGGTGATTGGAGGAAAGTTTGGGGGAGCAGGTCAGAGGAAAGTTTTTACACAGGGAGTGGTGGTTGGGTGGAACACGCTGTCAGGGGTGGTGATACTCCTAGATAGGCACATGGATGAAAGGGGAGGGCTATGTGTGAGGGAAGGGTTAGAGTGATTTTAGGGTAGGTTAAAGGGCTATCATAACATTGTGGGTCAAAGGACCTGTACTGTGCTGTGCTTTCGATGTCCTTTACCTATTCTGCATTCTGTTATTGCTTTACCTTGTTCCACCTCGATGCACTGTGTAATGATTTGAACTGTACGAGCATTTTGCAAGACAAGCTTTTCACTGTATGACAATAATAATCTAATTCCAATTCCAGTCTCAGATGTTTATCGAATCACGGGGGGATAGTTAAGGCAGACAATCACAGCCTTTTTCCCATGGTTCGGGAATCAAAATCTAGGGGCCTTGGGTTTAAGGTGAGAGGAGAGAATAGCTCAATTCAAGAATAGCCTCTGCCATCAGATTTCAGAATGGACGTTGAACCTTGAACACTACCTCTACTTTTTTTTTCTCTTTTTGTCCTACTTATTTAATTTAACTTTTTAATTATATATATACTTCTGACAGGGTGGTGGGGTGGAGATACATTTTCTTCCAAAGGCCAGCCTGCAGGTCACCCTTGGGCAGTGTGCAGCACCTGCTTTGACCCTCCCCACCCCCACCAAGCAGGGTGACGTGAAGCCATGGGGAGCGGGTGGTGGATGGTCCTATGAGCAACTGGTGCATATCACAAATCCTGGTTGTGTGACCACTGACGCCAGGCAGACAATCTCTGAAGAGTATTGATAATGGCTGGGGTCACCCACCTTGTAAAGGCACTGCCCAGAAGAAGGCAATGGCAAACCACTCCTGTAAAAATATTTGCCAAGAACAATCATGGTCGTGGAAAGTCCACGACTGCACACATCATACGACATGCACATAATGAATGAACAATAGTTCTTACTGTAATTCACATATATTTTCTATTATTCTGTATTTCATTGTACTGCTGCCACAAAGACAACAAATTTCACATTGTATGCTGGTGATTTTAAACCTGATTCTGATTCTGATAAAGGGGCTTGAGGGGTAAGCTTTTCACACAGAGGCTGGTAGGTATATGGAACAAGTTGCCTGAGGAGGTGGTAGAGGCAAGCACAATAAAATGATAAAAGGACATTTTGACAGGTATATAGATATTACTGAACATCCTACACATTATTTACGACAGTGCCAGTAGCATTGTATATTAAACTGTATGAGCTTTATGTTAACTTGCACACTTACAAAATATGTTTTTATTATCTGTGAATATTATTGTGTTAATATTATTTTATGTGCACTGTGTGGGACAAAGCCCTTGCAACCACTGAGCACATCTACATGAAGTGTTCTGTTAAGAAAGCAGCATCCATCATCAGGGACCCCCAGCACCCAGACCATGCTCTCTTCTCACTGCTGCCATCAGGTAGAAGGCACAGGAGCCTCAGGACTCACACCACCAGGTTCAGGAATAGTTATTACCCTTCAACCACCAGGCTGTTGAACAAAAGGGGATAACTACACTCAACTTCACTTGCTCCATCTTTGATATGTTCCCACAACCTATGGATTAATTTTCAAGGGCTCTTCATCTCATGTTCTTAATATTTATTGTTTACTTATTTATTATTATTATTTATTTCTTTTTGTATTTGCACAGTTTGTTGTCTTTTGCACATTGGTTGAACATCAAAGTTGGGTGGACTTTCATTGATTCTGTTATGGTTATTATTCGATAGATTTATTGAACATGGCTGCAAGAAAATGAATCATGATGGCATATAAGTACTTTGATAATAAATTTACTTTGAACTTTGATATATGTACTGTGTATTGCACTTTGGCCCCAGAGGAACGTTGTTTGGTTTAACTAAACATGAGTGCAGTTGAATGACAATAAACGTGACTTTGAAAGGTTTAGAAGGTTCTAGAATGGACTTTTTTTTCATTCTGATTGTGTTCTTGCATGCCTCCCAACACATCGCCCTGATATGGCATTGATTAACTGGTCTCGAACTAAGATCCTGTGTTTCGTTAGGAAGGATCTCAGAATGCTCCTGTCACCAATTCCCTTGCCACCTTTTCTTTCCTTGTGACTAATTTAAAAATTAGCACTTTTTATGGGAAGGAGGGAGGGGAAAAAGTGGTTCCATATTGTGTCCACCCTCTGGGGGCTGTTGGAATTCATTCCTGACACAATAAGTTGCTGGAGGAACTCAGTGGGTCAGGGCAATTGACGTCTCAGGTTGAGATCCTGAGTCTGGACTGAGCTCTGTGTTCCACTGAGTTCCTCCACAGCTTGCTCCACAGATTTCACTCTCTCTTGTGCCTTCACTCCACTGTTCCCTCTAAGCTATATGGGTGCACAACCACGCAGTAACTGAAATGCTACATGCACATAGCCTTTGTTGCCGCGCAGCTGGGATTTTTTTTGTATAATGTTAACATAATTTTGAGATTATGTTAAAATGATTTTGAAATCTATGTTAATATAATTGTGAAATACCCTGTGATTATGTGTAAATGAATATAATCCACAAATTTTCTAAATAAGAAGCGAACCACAGCGTTCACTTTGAAACATTTTAGAGCTTCAACGTATCTACAAGTTTCAAGTTACAACTCTGTTACAAATTGTAACAATAAACACAGAATGGAAGTCGGTAGCTCATTGTTAATAAATCACTGGCCTGCTGAGCGCCAATACCATCTAGTCAAAACATTTTACTTTTGCCATTGTGCCTGTCAGTTTGTTTGACTGCCTGACATCATTTACTTGTGTTGTGAATACACAGTCTTTTCCCCCAGGGTTGGGGAATTTAAATCTATAGACCATAGTGTTTAATGTCAGAGGGGAGAAATTTCGAAGGGATCTGAAGGGTAAGTTTTTCACCCAGCCTCCAGAGGAAATGGTTAGCAACATTTAAATGGTACAACTTGGGCAAGAATGATACTGTGCACCAGAGAGATATTCAGAAATGATCAATACACCAATTGTTTGGAATCAAATGACCTTGCCTGGTGTCTCAGGGATGGGTGTGTCTGTACCTATGCCAGCCCCTGCCTTTCTGTGCTCCACCCTCGCCATTCCAAACGTCCTTTGTTCCAGCCGGATTTACAAACTCACTCTTCACCCCATGTTGGCAATTACAATACTTTTGCACAGCACTGTAAGTGACAAACAGCAATGAGCAAGGCACTGACCCCTGCGGCACACCATTAGTTACAGGCCTCTACACAGAGAGGCAAACATCTACTACCACTCTCTTGCTCCTCCCGCACAGCCAATTTTGAATGCAATTGACTACTTCATCCTGAATGCCAAGAGATTGCCTTCCATGCAGGACGCTGTCACGTCTTGCTAAAGTCCATGTAGACAACATCCACTGCCTTGCCTTCATCAACTTTCTTGGTAGCTTCCTCAAAAAACTCTATAAGATTGGTTAGACATGACCCACCACAGGCAAAGCCATGCTAGCTATCCCTAATTAGTCCCTGTCTATCCTAATACTTATATACAGTGTCTATAAAAAATATTCACACCCCCCCCCCGGGAAGTTTTCATGTTTTATTGCTTTACAACATTGAATCATAGTGGATTTAATTTGGCTTTTTTGACACTGATCAACAGAAAAAGACTTTCATGTCAAAGTGAAAACAGATCTCTACAAAGTGATCTAAATTAATTACAAATATAAAACACAAAATAATCGATTGCATAAGTATTCACCTCCTTTAATATGACACACCAAATCATCACTGGTGCAGCCAATTGGTTTTAGAGATCACATAATTAGTTAAATGGAGATCACCATGTGCAGTCAAGGTGTTTCAGTTGATTGTAGTAAAAATGCACCTGTATCAGGAAGGTCCAGCTGCTGGTGAGTCAGTAACCTGGCAAAGGCTACACCATGAAGACAAAAGAAAACTCCAAGCAACTCCATGAAAAGGTTGTTGAAAAGCACAAGTCAGGAGATGGATACAAGAAAATCTCCAAGTCACTGAATATCCCCGGTGTCCAGTTAAGTCAATCATCAAGAAATGGAAAGAATATGGCACAGCTGTAAATCTGCCTAGAGCAGGCTGTCCTCAAAAACTGAGTAACTGTGCAAGAAGGGGACTAGTGAGGGAGGCCACCAAGAGACCTATGACAGTTCTGGAGGAGTTACAAGCTCCAGTGGCTGAGATGGGAGAGACTGTGCATACAACAACTGTTGCCTGGATGCTTCACCAGTCACAGCTTTATGACAGAGTGGAAAAGAGAAAGCCACTGTTAAAAAAAACTCACATTAAATCTCAGCTAGAGTTTGCCAGAAGGCATGTGGGAGACTCTGAAGTCAGCTGGAATAAGGTTCTATGGTCTGATGAAACAAAAATTGAGTTTTTTGGACATCAGACTGAACACTATGTTTGACATAAGCCAACAGCACACATCATCAAAAACACACCATCCCTACCGTGAAGCATGGTGGTGGCTGCATCATGCTGTGGGGATGCTTCACTGCAGCAGGCCCTGGAAGGCTTGTGAAGGTAGAGGGTAAAATGAATGCAGCGAAATATGGGGAAATCCTGGAGGAAAACCTGACGCAGTCTGCAAGAGAAATGCGACTTGGGAGATTTGTTTTCCAGCAAGACAATGACCCCAAGCATAAAGCCAAAGCTACACAGGAATGGGTTAAAAACAATGAAGTTAATGTCCTGGAGTGGCCAAGTCAGAGTCCAGACCTCAATCCAATTGAGCATTTGTGGCTGGACTTGAAAAGGGCTGTTCACTCACGATCCCCATGCAATCTGACAGAGCTTGAGCAGTTTTGTGAAGAAGAATGGTGAAAAATTGCAGTGGTCCAGATGTGCAAAGCTGATAGAGACCTATCCACACAGACTCAAGGCTGTAATTGCTGCCAAAGGTGCATCTACTAAATACTGACTTGAAGGGGGTGAGTAGTTATGTAATCAATTATTTTGTGTTTAATAATTATAATAAATTTGGATCACTTTGTAGAGATCTGTTTTCACTTTGATCAGTGCCAAAACAATAAAACATGAAAACTTCCCGGGGGGGGGGGTAGTGGAATGGTGAATACTTTTTATAGGCACTGTATCCAGTCCCTTGGAATACCTTCCATTAACTTCCCCACTATGATGTCAAGCTCACTGGCCTATAACTTCCTGGCTTGTTCTTAGAGCCTTTCTTAAACAATGGAACCATATTAGCGATGCTCCAGTCCTCTGGCACTTCACCTGTGGCAAAGGACATTTTAAATGCCTCTGCAAGGGCCCATCCAATTTCTGCAATAGGGTGAATATATCGACAGGGGACACCTTGTCAGGCCCTGGGACTTGTATAGCTCCATTTGCTCAAGACAGCGAGCACCTCCTTTTCTATAATCCATACACGGTCCATGACTGCTGCTTTGCCTCACGTCTACAGACTCTGCGTCCGTCTCCCAAGTAAATACTGATGCAAAAACGTCCATTTAAGATCTCCCCCCATCTCTTTTGGCTCCATGCATAGGTGACCACTCTGGTCTTCAAGTGGACAGATTTTGTCCCTTGCAATCCTTTTGCTCTTAATATATATTTGTAGACACCCTCCGGATTCACTTTCACCTTGTCTACCAGAGCCATCTCATGCCTTCTTTTAGCCCTCCTGATTTCCCTCACTAGTCTTCACTTGCAATTCATCTACTCCTCAAGCACCTCATTTATTCCTTGCTGCCTCTGCATGCAAGGCACCTCTTTCTTCTTAACCAGGGTCTCAACATCCATCGAAAACCACGATTCCCTGAAACCTGTTATCCTTACCTTTTATTCTAACAGGAACATACAAATTCCATACCCTCAACACTTCACTTTTGAAGGCCTCCCACTCATCGAGCATCCCTTTGCCAGCAAACAACCCGTTCCAATACACTCTTGCCAGATCCTTTCTGATGCCATCAGAATTGTCCTTCCTCCAATTTAGATTCTCAATCCAAGGACATGACCTCTCCTTCTGCATAATTGTCTTGAAACTAATGGAATTATGACTACTAGATCCAAATTGTTCCCCTACACACACTTTTGTCACCTGCCCTGTCTTGTTTCCTAATAGGAGATATAGTATTGCATTCTCTCCAGCTGGAACGTCTACATATTGATTAAGGAAACTTCCCTGAACACATTTGACGACCTTTATCCCACCCAGTCCTTTCATACAATGGGTGTCCCAGTCAATTTATGGGAAATTAAAATCACAACCTTATTTTTCTTGCAACTGCTTGTAACCTCTCCATAGATTTGCTACTCTTGATCCTGCTATTGGGAGATTATGTAATATAATCCTTGATTCCAGCCATATAGCCTGAGTAGATGATCCCTCTCACCTGTCCTGCATGAGCACTGCCGAGACATTTTCCCTGACAAGTAATGCCACCCCTTCCCACTTTAAAACACCCCCCTCTCTCAATGGAAGCCTGGAGCGCTGAGCTGCCAGTCCTACAATGAAGATGGCTACAAGGTCATAATCCCAGGTGTTGTTCCATGCCCTGAGCTCAATGATGTTTCTTACAATACTCCTTGCATTGAAATAGATGCAACTCAGAACATTAGTCCTATCATGCTCAACCTCTCGGTCCCTGACTTTGTACGTAAGCTTAATTTCTACTCACTCCACTATCTGCCCTGGCACTCTGGTTCCCACTCCCCTGAAACTCTAGTTTACCACCCACCCCCACCTCTGAGCAGCACTAGCAAACCTTCGCACAAGGATATTAGTCCTCCTCCCGCCCAGGTCATACAGTCCCATTTGTGCAGGTCTCACCTTCTCTGGAAGAGTGCCCAATGATAAGACATAGAAGCTGAATTAGGTCACTCGCCCATCCAGCCTGCTCCGCCATTCCATCATGGCTGATTTATTGTCCCTCTCAACTCCATTCTCCTGCCTAATCCCTCGAACCTTTGATGCCCTTACTAGTCAAGAACCTATCAACCTTTGCTTTAAATATACCCAGTGACTAGTCCTCCACAGCCATCCGTGGCCATGATTTCCACAGATTCACCACTCTCTGGCTAAAGAAATTCCTTCTCATTTGTCTTCTAAACGAACATCCCTCTATTCTGAAGCTGTGCCCTCTGGTCCGAGGAAACATCCTCTCCATGTCCACTCTGTCTAGGCCTTTCAATATTCGATGGGTTTCAATGAGATCCTCCCTTATTCTTCTGAACTCAGCAAGTACAGACCCAGCGCTATCAAACGCTCCTCATACATTAACCCCTTCAAACCTGGAATAATTTTCATGAACCTTCTTTGAACTCTCTCCAATGCCAGCATATTTGTTCTTAGATAAGGAGGCCGAAACAACTCACAATATTCCAAGTTCGGTCTGATGTCCTATAAAGCCTCAGCATTATATCCTTGCTCTTATATTCTTTTCTTCTTGAAATGAATACTAACATTGCATTTTCCTTCCTTACCTCCAACTGAACCTGCAAGTTAACCTTTAGGGAATCCTGCACAAGGACTTCCAAGTCCCTTTGCATCTCAGATTTCTGAATGTCTCTTCATTTAGCAAATAATCTATGCTTTTATTTCTTCTACCAAAGTGCATGACCACACACTTCCTGGTTGCTTTCCATCTGCCTCGTCTTTGCCCATTCTCCTCATCTGTTGAAGTCTTACTGTAGCCTCTCTATCTCCTCAAAACTACTTGCCTCTCCGCCTGTCTTCATATCATCCACAAATTTGGCCACTAAACCATCAACTCCATCATCCAAATCATTGACACGTGCATGAAAAGAATTGGTCTCAACACCAACCCCTGTGGAGCACCACTAGTCACTGGCAGACAACCAGACACTCTTTGCCTCCTGCCAGTCAGCCAGTCCTCCATCCATACTAGCATCTCTCCTGCAATTTCATGGACTCTTATCTTATTAAGCAACCTTGTTCGGCACCTTGTCAAGGGCCTTCTGAAAATCCAAGTAAACAACATTCACTGACTATTTTGTCACTACCCTGCTTGATATTTCCTCAAAGAATTCCAACAGATTTGCCAGGCAAGATTTTCTCTTGAGAAAACCATCCTGACTTTGGCCAACTTTATCATGTGCCTCCCAGCACCCTGAAACTTCATCCTTAACAATTGACTCTAACATCTTCCCAACCACTGAGGTCAGGCTAACTGGCCAATAATTTCCTTTCATCTGCTTCCCTTCTTTCTTAAACAGTGGAGTAGCCTCCAGAACCATTCCAGAATCTAGTGATTCTTGATAGATCATTACCATTGCCTCCACAATCTCTTCTGCTCCCCTGCGAGTAGTCCATCTGGTCCAGGTTATTTATCTACCTTCAGACTTCTCAGCTTCCCAAGCACCTTCTCCTTCTCCTTGCAACTGCACTCACTTCTGCCTCCTGACACTCTCAAATTCCTGGCAATTTACCTAAGGGTTCCTTTGCCTTAAGCTCTATAATCAATTCTGGTTCAGAATAACTGATCCCCTAGTGTGCTCAACCGTGAGCTGCTCTAAAAAGACATCTCACAGGCACTTTACAAATTCCCTCTCTTGGGATCCAGCTTTTCCCAATCTACCTGCATATTGAAATCACCCTTGACTATCGTAACATTGCCCTTTTGACGTGCCTTTTCTATCTCCCATTGTAATTTGTACCCCATATCCTGGCTACTGTTCAGGGGCCTGTATATAACTCCCATCAGGGTGTTTTCACCCTTGCAGTTTCTTTACTATACCCACAAGGATTCTATATCTTTTGATCCTATGTCGCCATTTTCCAAGGATTTGATTTAATTTTTTTTTACCAACAGAGGCACCCCACCCCCTCTGCCGAGCTACCTGTCCTATCGATACAGGTTCCCATCTATGAGCTTCTTTCAGCTATGCCGCAATGACGTCCACAACATCACACCCATCAATCTCCACCTGGGCTACAAGATCATCTATTTGTTCCATAGACTGCCTACATTCAAATACAACACTTTAAGTCCTCTATTTATCACCTTTATCTATTTTGCCCCCATGTTACACTTCAACTCGTCCCACTGACTGCCATTTTGCCCTATCATCAGCCTGTCCTTCCTCACAGTCTCACTACACACCGCATCGACTTGTATTAAGTTGATCCTCAGTCTTATCACTTGGTTTCCCATTCCCTACCCAACAGCTCTAGCTAACCTGCCTGCAAAGATATCGGGCCCTCTTGGTTTTAGGTGTAACATGTCCTTTTTGTAAAGATCATACCTTTTCTCGAAGATATCCCAATGATCCAGGAATCTGAAACCTTACCCCCAGCACTAGTTCCTCAGCCAGGCATTCATTTGTACTTCATCCTATTCCTGTGCTGACTAGCGTGTGGTGCTGGGAGTAATCTAGAGATTACTACCTTCAAGTCTTACTCTTCAGCCTCTTCCTTAACTCCTTATAGTCACTGCATAAGGCCTTCTCTCCCTTTCTGTCTATGACCACGACGACAGGTGGCTGTGGAGGTCAAGCCAGTGGGTATATGCAACACGCACAACACACTGGAGGAACTCAGCAGGTCGGGCAGCATCCGTGGAAACAAACAGTCAACGTTTCAGGCCGAGACCCTTGGTCAGGACCCTTTCCCATATATCCATTGGATATATTTACGGCAGAGGTTGAGCGATTCTTGATTGGACATTGAAGTGAACACAGAAGATCGGGCCTGAGAGGGAAATGGATCAGCCATGATGAAATGCAGGAGCAGACTCAATGGGCCAAATGGCCTCATTCTTCTCCTACGCCTGATGGTCTTATGGACCTTTGTCTGTTCACCCTTCCTCCTGAGGATCTTCTGCAGCTGTTCTGAGACATCCTGGGTCTGGCACCTGTGAAACAACATACCATCCTGGCTTCTCTTTCGCAGCCATGGAATCTCCTGTCCGTTTCTCATGTATCGAGTATCTTATCACTGCCACTCTGCCTGACTTTACCCTTTCCTGCTGATCCTCAGAACCGACCACAGTGTCACTAGCCTGGCTGCTGCTGCTGTCCCCTGAGGGATATAGTTGTTGCTGAGGGGAATGACCATCGGGGAATGACAATTCTCCTTATTTCTCCTGGTGGTCACCCATCTACCATCTGAAGCCTGCACTCTGGGCCGGACCGCCTCCATAAAAGACTCATCTACGAGGCTTTCAGTTCCCGGATGTTCCTGAATACGTCAAAGTTCAGCTCCCATTCCTTGACCTTGTCAGCCTGAAGTGGAATTGTGTGCACTTCCTGCAGATTTAGTCATCAGGGAATTCCCACATCTCACAGGAGGAGCATCCGCTCCCTGCACTGCCTCCCTGCTTACTCGTGATATGCCTCTCACTTCTCAAACTTAAGTTCTAACCTGCACATTCTCGCTCAAGCCTGCTGAGCCAAAGCCTGACCACTCTAACAGTGGCCCACACCAACAATGGCCACTCCACTTAAAGCTTGCTAATTAACCCTTGTTACTATTAACCCAAGCAATCTCCCACTCCGCAGACAAGCTCTGTCAGGCTCTGCTTGCTTTTAAAACTGGCGCATAAAGTCCACAAGGGACTATCTCCAACTCACTCCACGATCTCCCCCTCCGCAGACCAAAATCCGATGATCCAAAAATCTGAAGCATCTCCTCCTGCACCATCTCCTTAGCCACATGTTAAACTGCATTTTCTTCCTATTTCTGGCCTCACTAGCATGTGGCAGGGGTAGCAATCCTGAGATCACAACCCTGGAGGTCCTGACCTTTGACTTAGCTCCTAACACCCTGAACTCACTTTTTAGGACCTCGTCACCTTTTCTGGCTGCTCACCCTCCTCCTTAAGAATGCATTGGATTCAATTCAAGATATCCCTGACCCTAGCACCTGGGAAGCAACCTGCCATCCAGGAATTTCGTTCTCATCCACGGAGCCTCCTGTTTGTTCCCCTAACCAATGAATCCCCTATCATTACTGCTTGACTCTTTACAAATGAAAGAAAATCTGCAGCTGCTGGAAATCTGAGCAACACACACAAAATGCTGGAGGAACTCAGCAGGCCAGGCAGCGACTGTGGAGAAGTGTCCTGCCGAAGGATCTTGGCTTGAAACCTCGACTGTGCTGCGTTGCTGAGTTCCTCCTGCATTTTGTGTGTGTTGCTTGACTCTTCGACCCACCCCCCCGTTCGGTTTGGACTCACAGAGACCAGGTCACAGAGGCTTTTCCCTGACAGGTCTCACATTACCCCACTACCTCAACAGTATCCAAAGTGGTATACATATTTTGAGGGGAACGGCCACAGGGGTACTCTGCATTTCCTGCCTGTTCCTCTTCCCTCTCCTGACAGTCACTCAGCTATCTGCTTCCTGAAACTTAGGTGCATCTTTCTCCCTGTAGCTCTCATCTATCACCTCCTCATTCCTCAGAATGATCCAAATATCATCCAGTTCCAGCTCCCTAATGTGGTCCGTAAGGAACTGCAGATGGATGCACCTCTTGCAGGTGTAGTCATCGGTTCTGCTGGAGGTCTCTCTGCCATCCCTCCTCCCACAAGAGGAGCATTCTTCTGTAATTATCATTCCTGCTATTTAACTGTCTTATAAGAAAGAAGGAGACCTTTAACAAAAACCTCAGTCTAGTCTCAGCATCTTTGTGTAGAAGCCTCTTGAGCCAAAGCCTCTGTTCTCCACTCGAACCCTGTTGATTCCAACAATAGCCATTCCAGCAAGGCCGCTCTCTTTAAACCTAACTTCTTCGCATTGGTCCTTGCTGAGTACAATACTGTGCAAAGGTCTTAGCTAACTTTTGCACAGTACTGTAGTAATCTTATGTATTGCACTGTACTGTTGCAAAAAAAACAAAACCAAACTTCATTCATATGTGATTGATGATAAACCTGATTCTGATATGGGTCTCTATAGTGGTCTGAGAGTAGGAAGGAGGCCGGGAGAGGGGAATCATAGTTGAGAAAAGGGGAAAGGAGCAGAATGCACCAGAGAGACATTCTGTAATGATCAGTAAACCAATTGTTTGGAATCACATGACCTTGCCTGGCCTCTCAGGGCTGGGTGTGTCTGTACCCGCACCCCTCGTGTGGTGCTCCCCCTCACCATTCCCAACATCCTTTGCTCCCGCCAGATTTAAAAACTTGTTCTCCACTCCATGTTGACAAATACAGTACTGTGCTAAAGTCCTAGGTATATATATGTGCCTAAGACTTGCACAGTATTGTGCCTAATAAACTGAACCATCTCAAGTGTCACAGGAAGTCACAAGTTTAACAGCCATTACAAAAAGGTTTACTTGTTACAATGGTGGGTAAACTGCACAAGTAACTGCCTCCATCAGTTTCTGTGATCACCAACGCCACACTGAGACATGAAAGGCCCCACTCCTTTCTTAAAATGGGTCGTCGGGACTTTTTGAGGGATGGAGGACTCTGGATCAGTGTCACACTGTGCCCCCACCGGTGATAAAGGAGATGCAGCAGCCTCACACACCGGGAGATCGAATCCCTTCCTGGTTAATGAATTCATCAGTGTGAGATGTCACACTACATCTGTGTGAGTTCACTCAGAGCAGGGCTCATACACACACACACACACACACACACACACACACACACACAGAGTTTCGAAGTTCAAAATTCAAAGTAATATTTTTATCGAAGTTCATAATTGTCACCATATACTACCTTGAGATTCATTTTCTTGCAGGCATTCACAGTAGAACAAAGAAATACAACAGTATCACTGAAAGGCTACACACAAAGACTGACAAATAATCAATGTGCAAAAGAAGACAAAATGCACCGATACAAAAAAGTCAAATGATAATAATAATAATAATAAGTACTTAGTAAATAAATAATCTGACTGAGAACGTAACTTGTAGAGTCTGTGAAAGTGCGTCTGTAGGTTGTGGAATCGGTTCAGGGTTAAGCTGAGTGACGTTATTCAGACTGGTTCAAGAGCCTGAAGGTTGAAGGTTGAACTGTTTGTGAATCCAGTGGAACACACACAAAATGTTGGATGAAGAGCCTCGGCCCAAAGCATCGTCTGTTTATTCGTTTCGGTAGATGCTACCTGAGCGGCTGAGCTCCTCCAGCATTTGGTGTGTGTTACTCTGGATTTCCAGCATTTTCTCCTGTTCCTGAACCCAGTGGTGAGGGACCCAAGGCTCCTGTACCTCCTGCCCACTGGCAGCAGCCAGATGAGAGAGGTTTGCACTCACAGTCAATCACCAAGGCGTTTGAACACCTACACACACAGCCACACATTACACCTATCAACAACCCACCACACACATACACACATGCACCACATACATACACACGCATACAGACACACACAAACACACACATACATACACACGCATACAGACACACACACACACAAACACAAAGAGTCCAGGTCCATCCCTGCATCAAAATGACCCCTGACTCCTTGTACCACACACCCTCCCTGTAACACACACCTTGCAGCATATTCCCCCGTGTGACCCCTCACACCTCTCCCCCTGCAGACACTGCCAAACACCAAGCCCCACCTCCAGCCCCTCGGTGGGTGTGAGGGGTCTCTCTCTCTGACACACACCCACCCGCCCCTTCCTTTTAATACTAGATCCATCTAGCCCATCCCACCCTCCGTTGTGGGTGGGGGAGCCCCTGAGCTCAGCAATGACAGGCACCCATACCCCCTCCAGGACAGTAACCCCCACCCCCATGTGTGCTCCCCCCCACCCCCGCATCAGCACTTACCACTGCTCCTCTCCAGTCTCCTGTTCCAGCCACCACACAGCTGCACCTTGCCGATAAAGAGGAGCAGGGGTTTCTGACACAGCGAGCTCTTCTTCCGAGGGCTGGGTTTCCTTCTGACCGGCGCCGGGTGCGAGTGGTTCTGTTCCTTCAGCTCCCGCTTATGACGGATGAGAGAACTGGCCAGGGCAGCCATCTATCTGCCCGCCTCCCCGCGACCCCCCCACTCACGCCTCCAACTTGCCCGCTCCGCCGTCCCCAAAGCTGCAGTCCGCCAGGCGGGCTCCAGCCGGGTCCCTGCCACCGCCTTTATCGGTGAGCTCCTCTCTCACGGGCACTCCATATCGTCGGCCCCTCTACCTCAGCCTCCTCTCCCCCACCACGCTCTGCCCTGCAAGCAGTGCGGAGAGAGATCAGAGAGAGAGAGAGAAAAAGACGGTTTAATCAGTTTAACACCAGCACTGCACCTTGTATCCCCCTGTGTCTGCTGTTCCAGTCAGAAACCTTCAATTAAATCCTCTTCTGTCTGAAAGCCTCGTACAGAAACAGGGTAAGAGGGTATGTGTGTGTCCGTGCGTGTGTGAAGGAGGATTTGAGCAACTATCTCTCTCTCTCCTTAAAGTAACCCATTCATCTCCACAAATGTCCCTGCCTTTCAACGCCCAGCTGTGAATTAAAAGTCATCGTCTTCTTAAAGGGGTAGATACATCTTTTGGCAGTGAAGCACTCAAGCCTCCAATTCCCAGGCACCTGAAAGGGTCCACATCCTCACCTGCTCTGCCCCGGACCCCAGTCCAGCACCAGGAGGGGTGAGACCTCCAAGGCAATTACCCCAGGGGACACACGAGCAGCAACAGAGTAATGAGTTAACAATACTGAATGTGTTGATGGTGGATGTGAAAAGTTTTGCACTGTGCTTACGCTGTTATTATGAATGAAGTTTATTTCTGACACAAAAGCCCTTGAACTTCAGGCTGAAGTACATAAATGGGGCCTGGTGATTCATTTTCCAATTAGATTTGTCATCAATTCTCCAGGGTCTAATAATGTGCGGCAGGGCGAGTGTGTGTGTGTGTGTGTGTGTGTGTGTGTGTGTGTGTGGGCACATAGAACGTAGTGCACCTCAGCACAGAAACAGGCCTATCGGCCCAGAATGTCTGTGCTGACCAGGATGTCAGATAAAAACAAATCGCTACATATTCCAGTATATTGGTTAATTATTGTCACATGTGCTGAGGTAAAGTGCAAACTATTGTTTTGCACATGGCCCATACAGATCATTTCATCACTGTGGTGCAATGTGTAAGAGGACCACAACCTCATTGTAGGTTTTAGAGGGAGTGACCCTCCAGGAGGACTATAACCTTGTTGTAGGGTTTGGAGGCTTGCGTGCCTCAATGACCTGGAGAGCTATGTTGGCTGGAGTCAGGGCTTTGTGGTTTGGCTCTTGGTAAGGTCACCCATGTCAAACCGGTCAAAGGGTAGAGGCCAGACTAAGAGTGGTCCACCAGTCCCCCAGGTTCGAGGGTTAAAAACCCTGACTAGTAAAACCAAACTATTACAGAAACAACAAAGAAGAATCCTTCTACTCCTGAGTGTAAGGGTTTCTCCTGAGTCTCCACCTGGGACTTGCATGACTGACAGGAGTGAAAACCGAGAGGAAGCTACTGGCAGGATGAAGGAAGCCCTGAGATGGAGGGGTAGGGAGAAGGGAATCTTGGTTTGGAAAAGGGGAAGGGAGAGGGGAGGGAGCGGGAAGCACCAGAGAGGCATTCTGTAATGATCAATAAACCAATTGTTTGGAAACAAATGAGCTGCCTGGTGACTCAGGGCTGGACGTGCTTGAACCCGTGCCACTCCCTCACCCCGGCACTCCTTCTCTACAGCCTGTCCCACATCCCTCCCGCGGAGCTCCACCCTCGCCGTTCCCAAAACCCTTTGCTCTCTGCTCTACGTCAACAAATGCAGTACTGTGCTAAAGTCTCAGGCACCCTGGCTGTATGTGTATGTCTAAGACTTTTGCACAGCGCTGTATGTCTGCGATAATAGACCTGATTGTGATTGTGATGGCTCGGCACAGTGCGCTGTGGGGCCAGAGGATGTTGTGGGGCCCACGTTCAGCCAGTTAAGGGGAGACCCTGACCAGAACAACAAAAGAAGTTGAGGCTTTTGAGAAAGTAGCAGAATCATCTTCCTACAGTCATAGAGAATGGAAGCTGGCCCTTCAGTCCATCTGGTGCATGCTATCCCAATCCCCTCTAAGCCAGCCCCATTTGCCCACATTTCTCTCGTATCTCCCTAAACCTGAATCTAAGACAATAATTCTCAAGGCTGTATATGGTGACATACATGTAATTTGGTAATAAATTTACTTTGAGCCTTTCTTCCCTGTCTGAATGTCTTTTTAACAATGTTATCGTACCCACCTCGGCCACTACCTCTGGTAGCTCATTCCACCCACCCACCTCCCTCTGTGTGGAAAACGTTACCTCTCAGCTCCTCTTTAAACCTCACCTTCAACTCATGCCCTCTTGTTTCAGACTCCCCAATCCTGGGGGAAAGAAGAGTGTGAACATCTAACCTACTTTCCACCACATTGAATTTTTAAGTCTCTATAAGGTCACCTCCTCAGCCGATCAATCAGTAGAAGTGTTCACCTCACTATTAATACCATTTAGCTGAGGAATAGAACAGATGAAGAGATCTATTTCCTGTGGGTGCTAGGGTTCAATTTACAGTGGAAGAAATTTGGGATGTTCGTGACTGGGAGAAAGGGCCTGTTATGCTGACTGCGACCAGCAGAGGGGGCTACTCCTGCATTTTTCATTGCTTCCTTTATTCACCACCCTATTGGAGATACATCTTTACCGAAGGAGGAGTAAGGAGCTGCTTCCCTCTGCTAGCCTGCAGGTCTCCCTTGGGCAAGGTGTAGCACCTGCTCCCCCCACCCACCCACCCACCCACCCCCCCCACCGATCGGGGGTCACATGAAGCTATGGAGGCAGGTGGTGGATGGTTGTATGAGCAGCCAGTGTATATCATAACTCCTGGTTATGTGACCACTGACGCCAGGAGACAATCTCTGAGGGGTATTGATAATGGCTGTGGCCACCCGTCTTGTAAAGCACTGCCCAGAAGAAGGGAATGGCAAACAACTTCTTCAGAAAAATTTGCTGAGAACAATCATGATCGCCTATGTCATTAAACACGGCGCATATCAAACGAGTGGTGAATGTTGGCCAATCAGGCTTTTGAAGGACTGGGGGCCGGTGCAGGGTTGATGGGTAAAGGATTATTTAAGAATGACCTAAATACACACTTGAACCACCAAGACATAGAAGGCTGCTGAGCAGATGTTGGTAAATGGCAACTAACATGGAGGGGCTGAATGGCCTGTTTCATTGCTGGATAACTCCATGATGGCGTTACCACTGATGTGAGAATATAGATCAGGAGGGTGGGTAGGTGTGGGTGTGGAACTGAGATCTCCAATCGACATCTCAATTGTTTGGATCACGGACACAACACTCCCCACCGTTGAAGACATCTTCAAAAGGTGCCTTAGGAAGGTAACATCTACGGTTAAGGACATTCAACACCCGAGACATGCCCTCTTCTCAATACTACCATCAGGGAGCCAGTATAGGCGCCTGAAGACACATTTAGGAACAGATTTCTAAATGGACCATGAACCCACGAACGCTAGCTCCCTACTCCATTTAGCATTATGTATTTATATTGTAGCATAATAATTTTTATGTATTGCACTGTTCCGCTGCCACAACGCAACAAATTTCATGACACGTGTCAGTGATAATTAACCTGATTCTGATTCTGAAACAAGAAGACAGCCATTGGAGTTGGGCAGGTGGAGGAAACTCTTCTCCCAAAGGGTTCTGAACCTTGGGAATTTTCTTCTCCACAAATGGAAGTCCTGAACCTAACAAAGAGTGAGATTGATATGGCTTTGGACTTTTAGGGCTGTGTGTTATGGCCTGTTACACCGCTGGCATTTAGGGCAGCAATGAAGGTCCTCCATCTCTGGTGGTGTTCGGAGCTTCCTTCATCATGTCAGTAACTTCCCCTCGGTTTTCACTACTGTCAGCCATGCCAGTCCCAGGTGGAGACTCAGGAATACCATCACACTCAGATGTAGAAGGATTCCTCATTGTTGTTTCCATAACAATTTTGTTTTACCAGTCAGTGTTGCTAACCCTGAGCTGAACCCCCGAACCTGGAGGACCGGTGGACCACTCTTAGTCTGACCTCTAACCTTTGACCTGTTTGGCAAGGATGACCCTACTGAGAGCCAAAGCATAAAGGCCTGACTCCAGCCAACATAGCTCTCCAGGTCACTGAGGCACACAAACCTTGAACCCCAATGACAAGGTTGTGGTCCTCTTGGAGGCCTTTAGGAGGTGGTGTGAAGGATTATGGGGAACGTGGAGCATTGTGGGTATGCTTTGTCGGTGCCGGACTGTGTAACAAGACTTGCGGCCCCCCCCCCCAGCACATCCTTAACGCAAACGACGTACTTCAGTGTACGTTTCAATGTGTATGTGATCAATAAATCTGAACCTGATTCTGAGACGAGACTGAGACGAGAAGAGCTACTCAGTTCCCCGTGAGTGCTCCATTTCCCTCCCACATCCCAACAATGCACAGAGTTGGTGGGTTAATTGGCTGCTGTAATTTTCCCCCTAGCGTGTGGGTTACGGGTGGTGTTGATGGCAATGTTGCGAGTAGCAATGGATGGGAATAAGAGGGGGATTGAAGTTATACGGAGACCCAGGAGAGGCAGGGGACCTTGAAATCTGGGGGAAAATGCAACACCAAGGGGAATCTGTGGAGGCGCAGGGATGGCTGACATTTTGGGTCGAGACCCTGCATCAGGGATGAGGGTGTGGAGGGGATACAGCCAGCTTCAAAAGGTGAAAAAGAGGGGCAAGAAGGGCCACAGGCGATGGGTGGAGCCAGGTGAGGAGGAGAGATGGACAGATGGCGCGGGGGGAGAGTGGGAATAGTAACCGAGGCTGGGAGGTGATGGGTGGATCCGAGTGAGGAGGGGAGATGGACAGATGGAGGAAGGGAGAGTGGGAATAGTGACCGAGGCTGGGAGGTGATGGGTGGATCCAGGTGAGGAGGGGAGATGAACAGATGGAGGGGGGGAGAGTGGGAATAGTTACAGAGGCTGGGAGGTGATGGGTGGATCCAGGTGAGGAGGAGTGATAGGCAGATGGAGGAGGAGAGAGTGGGAATAGTGACAGTGCTGGGAGGTAATGGGTGGATCTGGGTGAGGAAGGGAGATGGACAGATGGAGGAGGGGAGAGTGGGAATAGTGACCGAGGCTGGGAGGTGATGGGTGGATCCAGGTGAGGAGGGGAGATGAACAGATGGAGGAAGGGAGAGTGGGAATAGTTACAGAGGCTGGGAGGTGATGGGTGGATCCAGGTGAGGAGGGGTGATAGGCAGATGGAGGAGGAGAGAGTGGGAATAGTGACAGTGCTGGGAGGTGATGGGTTGATCCGGGTGAGGAGGGGAGATGGACAGATGGAGGAGGGGAGAGTGGGAATAGTGATCGAGGCTGGGAGGTGATGGGTGGATCCAGGTGAGGAGGGGAGATGGACAGATGGAGGAGGGGAGAGTGGGAATAGTGATCGAGGCTGGGAGGTGATGGGTGGATCCAGGTGAGGAGGGGAGATGGACAGATGGAGGAGGGGAGAGTGGGAATAGTGACGGAGGCTGGGAGGTGATGGGTGGATCCAGGTGAAGAAGGGAGATGGGCAGATAGAGGAAGGGAGAGTTGGAATAGGGATAGAGGTTGGGAGGTGAGAGGTGGCAGTGACTATGGTCTACAGAAGATGGGATCTGTTGGGGGAGTAAGGGGGAGCATGGAACCAAATAAAGGAGGTGGGGAGGGCAGATGGGAGCCATGGGGGGAAGGGACCCAGTGGGAGGAGCCCATGGGTGATCGGCAGATGGAAGGGGCAGTGGAGGGGAAACAAACAGGGTGATGGGGTCTGGGGTGGGTGTGGAAGGAAATCGGGAGATCAGGAGGGGAGGGAAAGGGGATAGAGAGGAAGCAGGCTATGAGAAGGTGGAGATTTCAATGTTCATGCCATTGGTTTACAGATTACCTAGGGGTCTATGAGGGGCTGGCTCAGACTCGATGGGCTGAAGAACCTGTGCTGCGTGGTTCTGTGATCTTATTAAAAAGCGGACGAGCTCTTGGAGCCAAATAGCCTATTGTCCGTCCAATATCCTAGATCTAGACCAACCGTGGACTTTGGGAGGCTAGCTAGATTCCAGAACTTTAATTAATATTGCTCTGCTAAAGTGCTCTCAAGCAAATTTATTATTCTTTTCATTTTTAATAATATCGTCCCCTGACTATATAAATGCTTTTGAACTGTCTCTAAATGTCTCCGATCCTGTTAAGATTTACTGGCATTGGAGCTGGTCCAGGAGAGGCTCGCAGGGCTGATTGCTTGAATGGGAAAGTTGTCCTGTCGACAGTTCATAAAGAAATTAAGTCCATGTTCTTCGCCGTTTAGAAAAATGAGGGGTGACGTTACTGAAACACCTCAGGGTCAATGTGTGGACGTTTCCACCATTGGGAGATTCTAGAATGAGGGGACAGAGTTACGGAATGATGAGGGGAGGGGGGGCGCGGTCAGTTAACACTGACATATGTCAGATCCTCTTCTCGCAGAGGCTGATGGATCACAGTGATTCTCCGCTCCTGTATTATGTGAAGGCTGGATCACTGGGGGGAGGGTAGGTGTTAATTGGGGGGGGGGGAAGGATACATTTTTTGGAGGATTGCGGGTTGATGGGGGAACTGGCACAGTGGAGGAGATGCGGCCTGGGGTAGGTGAACCATGGTCACGTTGGGTGGCGGGACTGGCTTTGAGCACCTGAGTGCCCTGCTGCTGGTTTCCTTCGATGGAAGTTTCAGATAACCCGCCATTTCCGCTGGTCATTTCAGCTTTTATTTGCTCCTGAGCGACCTATGTTTTATTATTCATTTGCCTGTCACATGACTCCCACCCCCCCCCCCCCGTGGTCAGTTAGGCTCTCCCATGCCCCGCCCCACCCTGTGTTGTCCTTGCCCCTTCTCTGAAGCTTTATCTCTCTCCACAGATGCTGACCGACCTGCTGAGTATTTCTGGCATAGAAGATAGAGCATTACAGCACAGGAACAGGCCATTCAGCCCATCAATGCTGTGTTGAACGTGATGCTGATTTAAACTACATCTCTTCTGCCTGCAAATGATCTCCGTCCCTCTATTCTTTGAATATTGATATTTATTTAATGAGATACAGCACGGAACAGGCTCCTCTGGCCCCTTGAGCCGTGACACCCAGCAACCCCCAAGTTAATCCCAGCCTAATCGCAGGACAATTTACAATGACCAATTAACCCACCAAGTGGTACGTCTTTGGACTGTGGGAGGAAACCAGAGCACCTGGAGGAAACCCACGCAGTCATGGGGGAGAACGTACAAACTCCTTACAGGCAGCAGCAGGACTTGAACCTGAGTTGCCTGCACCACACTAACATGCCTGGCAACCCATGTGTGTTTCTCTCTCTCTCTTTCCCTCTCTATCTACAGCCTCTTAACACCACAGTCGAATCTGCTTTCACTGTCATCACCCCTGGCAACCCATCCCAGGTACCTGCACATCTCCTTTAAACTTCCTCCCTCTCTCCTCTGGTATTTAACATTTCTACCCTGGGAAATAGTCTCTATCAAAGGAGGTGGAAGGCATTCCTTCCCTCCAGGTCGACTTAGGGCAAGGTGTAGCACCTGCTTAGCCCCCATTCAGGGTGATGTGAAGCCACAGGATCAGGTGGTGGATGGTCGTATGAGCAGCCGGTGCATATCACAAGTCCTGGTTACGTGACCACTGATGCCAGGCAGACAGTCTTTGAAGAGTATTGATCATGGCTGGGGTCACCTGTCTTGTAAAGACACTGCCCAGAAGAAGGCACTGGCAAACCACTCCTGTAGAAAAATTTGCCAAGAATAATCCTGGTCATAGAAAGTCCATGATCGCCCATGTCATACGACAGGACACATAATGATGACGATCTTGATCCTGGGAAAAACAGATTCTCCCTTCAAGTCAAGTCAAGTCAAGTCACTTTTTATTGTCGTTTCAACCATAACTGCTGGTACAGAACATAGTAAAAATGAGACAATGTTTTCCAGGACCATGGTGCTACATGAAACAATACAAAAACTACATTGAACTACATAAGAAAAAAACACATAAACTACACTAGACTACAGACCTATCCAGGACCGCATAAAGTGCACAAAATAGTGCAGGCACTACAATAAATAATAATAAACAATAAACAAGACAGTAGGCACAGTAGAGGGTATAGTAAGTTGGTGTCAGTCCAGGCTCTGGGAATTGAGGAGTCTGATGACTTGGGGGAAGAAACTGTTACATAGTCTGGTCGTGAGAGCCCGAATGCTTCGGTGCCTTTCTCCAGATGGCAGGAGGGAGAAGAGTTTGTATGAGGAGTGCGTGGGGTCTTTCATAATGCTGTTTGCTTTACGGATGCAGCGTGTGGTGTAAATGTCCCTAATGGCAGGAAGAGAGACCCCGATGATCTTCTCAGCTGACCTCACTATCCACTGCAGGGTCTTGCGATCCGAGATGGTACAATTTCCGAACCGGGCCATGATGCAGCTGCTCAGGATGCTCTCAGTACAACCCCTGTAGAATGTGGTGAGAATGGGGGGTGGGAGATGGACTTTTCTCAGCCTTCGCAAAAAGTAGAGACACTGCTGGGCTTTCTTTGCTATGGAGCTGGTGTTGAGGGACCAGGTGAGATTCTCCGCCAGGTGAACACCAAGAAATTTGGTGCTCTTAACGATCTCTACGGAGGAGTCGTCGATGTTCAGCAGAGAGTGGTCGCTTCGTGTCCTCCTGAAGTCTCTCATAACTTTATAAGCCTAAGCCCAGTAGCCACACCATTTGGGTGCCACTGACCGAGTTTTTTTTGCTTTGTTTTTCATACCATTCTCTAGATCAGAGATTCCCAGCCTGGGGTCTATCGATCCCTCAGTCCATGGCACCCCTGCTCTAGAAACTGCTGTTGCCTGAAAATCCCAGGAGTTCAGCAGTTTCTGAGATACTCAAACCAACCCATCTGGCACCAACAACCACTCCACGGTCAAAGTCAAATTTCTTCCCCGTTGTGATGTTTGGTCAGAACAACTGAACCTCTTGACCATGCCTGCATGCTTTTATGCATTGAGTTGCTGCCACATGATTGGCTGATTAGATATTTGCAGTAACAAGCAGGTGTACAGGTGTACCGAATAAAGTGGCCACTGAATGGAATCTTCTAGACCTCCTTTCAGCATCTAGCAGTCCATAGAAAACAACCTAAGTTTGTCCAAACTCTTCATATCGAACATACTCTGTAATCCAGGCAGCATACCAGTGAACCTCTTCTGCACCCTCTCCTGTAAAAGGGTGACCACAACTGTACACACAATATTCCAAATGTGGCCTGACCAAAGTTTTATTCAACTGCAACGTGACTTTCTGACTCTTACACTCAGCACCCCGACTGATGTAGGCAAGTGAGTCATCTGCCTTCTGTTCACTCTGTCTACTCGTGTGGGCACTTTCACTGTCACCTGGTTTTGTTTCAGATTCTTGGCAACTGCGGTATCACCTCCATCCTGTCGAACACTTTGCGTAGTTGGATATTATGGTAAAAGACCCATGCGTCCAGATCACATGAAACATAAAGAACAGGAAAAGGCCACTGGGCCCATCTACTGCTGCTGAGGCCCTTGTGACCCCCTCAGGTACAGGTAGACAGGTAAAGCAGGCACCTGGCCCCTTTCCTTTGTGGGTCAGGCCATTGAGTGTGGGAGTTACTCTGGGGCTACAGGAGCTCAGAGATCAAAATCCAAATGTTGATCAGAAATTCAGAAGGTGAGGGCCGATGGCCAAAGCCTGGACTGGAGGCCCTGAGGCCTACCCTGGAGTTTGGAGGACTGTCTATGTGCGAGGGTGGGTAGGAGGAAGGAAAGGGGTTTGTTTTGCTGTTGATAACCATGAGAGATTTTGCAGATGCTGGTAATCCAGAAGGGGAGGAGGGAAGAGAGGACAGCGGTAGTGATAGGGGATTCTATAGTCAGGAGGCAGATAGGAGATTTTGTGGGGGAGATCGGAAGTCTCGGATGGTATGTTGCCTCCCTGGTGCCGGGGTCCGGGACATCTCAGATCGGGTGCAGGTTATTCTTGAGAGGGAGGGCAAGAATCCAGATGTTGTGGTCCATGTAGGGACCAACGACGTAGGTAGGAAGAGTGAGGGGGTCCTGTGTAGTGAGTTCAGGGAGTTAGGTGCGAAGCTGATGGGCAGGACCTCCAGGGTAACAATCTCAGGATTGCTACCTGTGCCACGTGCGAGTGAGGCGAGGAACAGAAGGATTATACAGATCAATACGTGGCTGAGAGGACGGTGCAGGAGGGAGGGCTTCAGGTTTTTAGATAATTGGGCTTTGTTCCAGGGAAGGTGGGATCTGTTCCGATGGGACGATTTACACCTGAACTGGAGGGGTACTAATATTCTTGCAGGAAAGTTTGCTAGTGCTGCTTGGGGGGGTTTAAACTAAATTTTCAGGGGGCAGGAATCCAGAATGTGAGAGAGGACAGCGAGATGAAGTATAAAGGACAGGTGGGGACTATACGGTTCCAGAATATTAAGTGTGAAGTAGAGAAAGGTGAGGCGGAACGAGTGATAAGGAGGATACATGTGCAGAGGGATGGTCTGATGGAGCATGGAGTTAAATGTGCAGAAAGAGTAAGTAAATTTAAGAAGGATAACAAAATTCAAGGGGCGTATAGCCCGGTGAGAGTTCGGGGAGCTGGCTTGTGCACAATAGGCAGCGATAGAGAGAGGAGAAATGGGTTAAAAATTCTATATCCGAATGCACGAAGCGTCAAAAATAAGGCGGATGAGCTTGAAGCTATGATGTTGTTGGGATAACGGAGACATGGCTGCAGGGGGATCAGACCTGGGAATTGAATGTACAAGGATATACGTGCTATCGAAGGGACAGAAAGGTGGGCAGAGGGGGTGGGGTGGCCCTGTTGGTGAGGAATGAGATTCAGTCCTTTGCAAGGGGGGACATAGAATCAGGAGAAGTAGGATCAGTGTGGATAGAACTGAGGAACAGTAAGGGCAAAAAGACCCTAATAGGTGTTATCTACAGGCCCCCAAACAGTAGCATGGATATTGGGTGCAAGTTGAATAGGGAGTTAACAATGGCATGTGGCAAAGAAAATGTCGCAGTAGTTATGGGGGATTTCAACATGCAGGCGAACTGGGAAAATCAGGTTGGTACTGGACCCCAAGATAGGGAGTTTGTAGAGTGCCTACGGAATGCATTTTTGGAGCAGCTTGTACGTGAGCCGACCAGAGGTAAGGCTATTCTGGATTTAGTGTTGTGCAATGAACAGGATTTGATAAGTGATCTTGAAGTAAAGGAGGGGCAGGACTGGCAGCTTAATATTCCAGGGTTCCGATGTTTCAGATGTGATCGAGGCAGAGGAATGAAAGGTGGGGGAGTAGCATTGCTTGTTAGGGAAAATATTACAGCTGTGCTCAGGCAGGACAGATTAGAGGGCTTGTCTACTGAGTCCTTATGGGTGGAGCTGAGAAACAGGAAAGGTATGGCCACATTAGTGGGATTGTATTACAAACCACCCAATAGTCAACGAGAATTGGAAGAGCAAATCTGCAGGGAAATAGCAAGCAACTGCAGGAAACATAAAGTTGTGGTGGTAGGGGATTTTAATTTTCCATATATTGATTGGGACTCCCATACTGTTAGGGGTCTAGATGGTTTAGAGTTTGTAAAATGTGTTCAGGAAAGTTTTCTAAATCAATATATAGAGGGACCAACTAGAGGGGATGCAATAGTGGATCTCCTGTTAGGAAACGAGTTAGGACAAGTGACGGAAGTCTGTGTAGGGGAGCACTTTGGTTCCAGTGATCATAACACCATTAGTTTCAACTTGATCATGGACAAGGATAGATCTGGTCCTAGGGTTGAGGTTCTTAACTGGAAGAAGGCCAAATTTGAAGAAATGAGGAAGGATCTAAAAAGCGTGGATTGGGACAGGTTGTTCTCTGGCAAGGATGTGATCGGTAGGTGGGAAGCCTTCAAAGGAGAAATTTTGAGAGTGCAGAATTTGTAGGTTCCTGTCAGGATTAAAGGCAAAGTGAATAGGAATAAGGAACCTTGGTTCTCAAGGGATATTGCAACTTTGATAAAGAAGAAGTGGGAGTTGTATGACATGTATAGGAAGCAGGGAGTAAATAAGGTGCTTGAGGAGTATAAGAAGTGCAAGAAAATACTTAAGAAAGAAATCAGGAGGGCTAAAAGAAGACATGAGGTTGCCTTGGCAGTCAAAGTGAAGGATAATCCAAAGAGCTTTTACAGGTATATTAAGAGCAAAAGGATTGTAAGGGATAAAATTGGTCCTCTTGAAGATCAGAGTGGTCGCCTATGTGCGGAACCAAAGGAAATGGGGGAGATCTTAAATAGGTTTTTTGCGTCTGTATTTACTAAGGAAACTGGCATGAAGTCTATGGAATTAGGGGAAACAAGTAGTGAGATCATGGAAACTGTACAGATCGAAAAGGAGGAGGTCCTTGCTGTCTTGAGGAAGATTAAAGTGGATAAATCCCCAGGACCTGACAGGGTGTTCCCTCAGACCTTGAAGGAGACTGGTGTTGAAATTGCAGGGGCCCTGGCAGAAATATTTAAAATGTTGCTGTCTACAGGAGAGGTGCCGGAGGGTTGGAGAGTGGCTCATGTTGTTCCGTTGTTTAAAAAAGGATCGAAAAGTAATCTGGGAAATTATAGGCTGGTAAATTTAACGTCAGTAGTAGGTAAGTTATTGGAGGGAGTACTAAGAGACAGAATCTACAAGCATTTGGATAGACAGGGACTTATTAGGGAGAGTCAACATGGCTTTGTGCGTGGTAGGTCATGTTTGACCAATGTATTGGAGTTTTTCGAGGAGGTTACCAGGAAAGTGGATGAAGGGAAGGCAGTGGATATTGTCTACATGGACTTCAGTAAGGCCTTTGACAAGGTCCCGCATGGGAGGTTAGTTAGGAAAATTCAGTTGGTAGGTATACATGGAGAGGTGGTAAATTGGATTAGACATTGGCTCAATGGAAGAAGCCAAAGAGTGGTGGTAGAGAATTGCTTCTCTGAGTGGAGGCCTGTGACTAGTGGTGTGCCACAGGGATCAGTGTTGGGTCCATTGTTATTTGTCATCTATATCAATGATCTGGATGATAATGTGGTAAATTGGATCAGCAAATTTGCTGATGATACAAAGATTGGAGGTGTAGTAGACAGCGAGGAAGGTTTTCAGAGCCTGCAGAGGGACTTGGACCAGCTGGAAAAATGGGTTGAAAAATGGCAGATGGAGTTTAATACTGACAAGTGTGAGGTATTGCACGTTGGAAGGACAAACCAAGGTAGAACATACAGGGTTAATGGTAAGGCACTGAGGAGTGCAGTGGAACAGAGGGATCTGGGAATACAGATACAAAATTCCCTAAAAGTGGCGTCACAGGTAGATAGAGTCGTAAAGAGAGCTTTTGGTACATTGGCCTTTATTAATCGAAGTATTGAGTATAACAGCTGGAATGTTATGGTGAGGTTGTATAAGACATTGGTGAGGCCGAATCTGGAATATTGTGTTCAGTTTTGGTCACCAAATTACAGGAAGGATATAAATAAGGTTGAAAGTGCAGAGAAGGTTTACAAGGATGTTGCCAGGACTTGAGAAACTCAGTTACAGAGAAAGGTTGAATAGGTTAGGACTTTATTCCCTGGAGCGTAGAAGAATGAGGGGAGATTTGATAGAGGTATATAAAATTATGATGGGTATAGATAGAGTGAATGCAAGCAGGCTTTTTCCACTGAGGCAAGGGGAGAAAAAAACCAGAGGACATGGGTTAAGGGTGAGGGGGGAAAAGTTTAAAGGGAACATTAGGGGGGCTCTTCACACAGAGAGTGGTGGGAGTATGGAATGAGCTGCCAGACGAGGTGGTAAATGCGGGTTCTTTTTTAACATTTAAGAATAATTTGGACAGATACATGGATGGGAGGTGTATGGAGGGATATGGTCCGTGTGCAGGTCAGTGGGACTGGGCAGAAAATGGTTTGGCATAGCCAAGAAGGGCCAAAAGGCCTGTTTCTGTGCTGTAGTTTCTATGGTTCTATGGTTCTATGGAGCCATTAGGAGGTAGTGAGCATAATATGATAAATTTTTATCTGCAAGTTGGGAGGGATAAGGGCAGATCAGAAGTGTCAGTATTGCAGTTGAACAAAGGAGACTATGGAGTCATGAGGGAGGAGCTGGTCAAAGTTGACTGGTCAGATATCCTAGCAGAAAAGACAGCGGATCAGCAATGGCAGGTATTCTTGGGAATAATGCACAAGGTGCAAAATCAGTTCATCCCCCGGAGAAGGAAGGATTCAAAGGAGGGAAAGTGGCCACAGTGGTTGACAAAGGAAGTCAGAGATAGCATAGCATTAAAAAAGAAGTATAACAGAGCTAAGGTGAGTGGGAAGATGGATGATTGGGAAATTTTTAAGGAGCAACAGAACTTAACTAAAAAGGCAATACGGGGATAAAAAATGAGGTATGAATGCAAGCTAGCTAGGAATATAAAGGAGGATAGCAAAAGTTTTTTTTAGGTATGTGAAGAGAAGGAAGGTAGTTAAGAACAATGTTAGGCCCTTGAAGAATGAATTGGGAGAAATTGTTATGGGAAACAGAGAAATGGCAGAGGAATTTTATAAGTACTTTGGATCTGTCTTCACTAGGGAAGACACAAGCAATCTCCCAGATGTATGGATGGGCCAAGGACATAGGGTAACAGAGGAACTGAAACAGATTGACATTAGGAAGGAAATGGTGATGAGTAGACTGATGGGACTGAAGGCTAACGAATCCCCAGGTCCAGATGGTCTGCATCCTAGGGTACTAAAGGAGGTGGCTCTGGAAATTGCGGGTGTATTGGTGATCATTTTCCAATGTTCCTTAGATTCAGGATCAGTTCCTGAGGATTGGCGAATGGCTAATGTTATCCCACTTTTTAAGAAAAGAGGGAGGGAGAAAACAGAGGACTATCGCCCGTTAGCCTAACATCAGTAGTGAGGAAGATGCTAGAGTCCATTATTAAAGATGAAATAGCAGCATATCTTGACAACAGTGATAAGATTGGGCTGAGCCAGCATGGATTTACCAAGGGCAAATCATGCTTGACTAATCTATTGGAGTTTTTCGAGGATGTAACCAGGAAGATAGACGCGGGAGATCCAGTGGATGTGGTGTACCTTGACTTTCAGAAGGCATTTGTTAAGGTACCACATAGGAGATTGGTGGGTAAAATCAGAGCTCATGGCATTGGGGGGAGGATATTGACATGGATAGAAAACTGGTTGGCAGATAGAAAGCAAAGGGTAGCAATGAATGGGTGTTTCTCGGAATGGCAGGTGGTGACTAGTGGGGTGCCACAGGGCTTGGTATTGGGACCACAGCTGTTTACGATTTACGTCAATGATTTAGAGGAAGGCATTGTGAATAACATCAGCAAGTTTGCTGATGATACTAAGCTGGGTGGCAGTGTGACATGTGATGAGGATGTTAGAAGAATTCAAGGTGACTTGGATAGGCTGGGTGAGTGGGCAGAAACTTGGCAGATGGCGTTTAATGTGAATAAGTTTGAGGTTATTCACTTTGGGAGCAAGAACAGGAAGGCAGATTATTATCTGAATGGTGTGGAGTTAGGTAAGGGAGAAATACAAAGAGATCTAGGAGTACTTGTTCATCAGTCTCTGAAGGTGAATGAGCAAGTGCAGCAGGCAGTGAAGAAGGCTAATGGAATGTTGGCCTTTATTATAAAGGGAATTGAGTACAAGAGCAAGGAAATCCTTTTGCATTTGTACAGGGCCCTGGTGAGACCACACCTGGAGTATTGTGTGCAGTTTTGGTCTCCAGGGTTAAGGAAGGACATCCTGGCTGTGGAGGAGGTGCAGCGTAGGTTCACTAGGTTAATTCCTGGGATGTCCGGACTGTCTTACGCAAAGAGGTTAGAGAGACTGGGCTTGTACACGCTGGAATTAAGGAGATTGAGGGGGGATCAGATTGAGACATATAAGATTATAAGGGATTGGACAAGATAGAGGCAGGAAATATGTTCCAGATGCTGGGAGAGTCCAGTACCAGAGGGCATGGTTTAAGAATAAGGGGTAGGTCATTTAGGACAGAGTTGAGGAGGAACTTCTTCTCCCAGAGAGTTGTGGAGGTGTGGAACGCGCTGCCTCAGAAGGCAGTGGAGGCCAATTCTCTGGATGCTTTCAAGAAGGAGCTAGATAGGTATCTTATGGATGGGGGAATCAAGGGTTATGGGGACAAGGCAGGAACCGGGTATTGATAGTAGATGATCAGCCATGATCTCAGAATGGCGGTGCAGGCTCAAAGGGCCGAATGGTCTACTTCTGCACCTATTGTCTAATCCAGAGTAACACACACAAAATGTTGGAGGAACTTAGCAGGTCAGGCAGCATCTATGGAGAGGGATGAACAGTTGGCATTGTGGGCTGAGACCCTTCATCAGGACTCTTGATCAGGAGACTAAATGAAGAGTCTCAAAGCAGAGCATTGATGTACCCGGGCATCGGTGCAGTTCTGTGTGTGTGTGTATGATCATGTGCGTATTTGTGTGTGTGTGTGTCCATGCGTGTTTGTGTTTGTGTGCATGTGTTTGTGTGTGTGTGAGTGTGTCTCTGTGTGTGTGTCTGTCTGTGCGAGTGTGTGTGTGTCTGTATGTGTATCTGTGCATGTGTGTGTGAGTGTGTGTTTGTGTGAGTGTGTGTGAATGTGTGTTTGTGTGAGTGCGAGTGTGAGCGTGTGTGTTTGTGTGTGAGTGTGTGTTTGTGAGTGTGTGAGAGTGAGTGTGTGGAGTTTCCGTGTTCTCCCTGTGACCGCATGGGTTTCCCCCGGGTGCTCTGGGTCCCTCCAAAGTGCAGCTCAGTGAGTTAATTAGTGGCTGTAAATCACCTTTCAGTGTGTGAGTGAGGTCTAGAATCTGGGTGAGGGGTCAATAGGTGTGTCAGAGGGGGAATAAGTCACGGGGGGGCAGAAACACAATGAGGATTGCTCTACTGGGAGCCAGTGCAAACTCAATGGGCAGAGTGGTCACTGTCAGAGTTCCATTGAGCTTGTGAGCTCCTGACACAATTACTTGGGGCACTCTATCACTAAATCCCAAAGTATCCCAAAACCTTCCTCTTCCCAAGGTCTCAGAGAAGGAGGTGTCGGAAATTTAACAGCTTGGAAGAGAGAATTCAGCCTCTCTCCATTCCTCTCTCTTTCTCTGCCTATCTCTCTCTTTCCCTCTCTCTACATCTCTCTGTCACTTTCTGTCTGCCTCTTTGTCCACCTATCTGTTTCATTCTCCCTCTCTTTCTCTGTCTCTCTCTCACTCTCTCTGTCTCAGTTTTTCTCCCCCCCGTCCCTCTCCCTCGCTATCTGTCTGTCTGTCTCTTTCTCTTTGCCTAGCTCCCCATTTCTATCTATCTGTATTGTCCTCTCTCTCTCTCTCCCTCGCTATCTGTCTGTCTGTCTCTCTCTTTTTGCCTAGCTCCCCATTTCTATCTATCTGTATTGTCCTCTCTCTCTCTCTCCCTCGCTATCTGTCTGTCTGTCTGTCTGTCTCTCCATCTCTCTCTCTCTCTCTCTGTCTCTGTTTTTCTCCCCCCGTCTCTCTCCCTCGCTATCTGTCTGTCTGTCTCTCTCTCTCACTCTCTCTGTCTCTGTTTTCTCCCCCCATCTCTCTCCCTCGCTATCTGTCTGTCTCTTTGCCTAGCTCTCCATTTCTATTTGTCTGTATTGTCCTCTCTCTCTATCTCTCTCTGTCTGTCTGTTTGTCTCTCTCTTTCTCTGTCTCTCTCTCCATCTGTCTCTCTCTCTCTCTCTGTCTGCCTGTCTGTCTGTCTGTACCTCTCTCAGCCTCACTGTCCTTGCCCACGGCAATCCTTCTATTCGTGGGAAGGTTTCACTCCCCGAGGGGAGCCGTGTTGGGAAACCCTCTTTTATTAACATCACAGTGCTGTAAATTAGGCAGAACAAGGACACTGGCCTTTCTGTCTGCAGCTGTAACATTACATAAAAACTAGATTGCTCTGATTTTCAACCATGATCTTGAGACATCCCGCGGTGAAACACAGAACGATCCAGTGCCTCTGCTGTCTGAGTGCCCTCCACTCGATCAGGGTCTGTACCTGCGCACGGACTCACCGATACAGCCTCTGTAGGCAGGTGGTACCTACACATGGAATTGCCCCTACAGCCTGTGGACAGGCAGAACATAGAAGAGTACAGTACAGGAACAGGCCATTTGGTCCACAATGTTGTGCTGTACCAGCTAAAAAGCAAATCAAAAACACCCTCACACTAATCCCTCCTCCCTACGCCATGTCTATGTCCCTGCACCTTCCTCACATCCATGTACCTATCCAAACGTCTCTAAAAAGCCTCCAGTGTACTTGCAGATCCCTCCACCATCAATGAACAGTTGCATCAGTGTGTACTATCGACAAGATGCACTGCAACAACACACCAAAGTTCCTAAGGCAGCACCTTCCAGACCCACGACCACTACCATCTAGAAGGACGAGAACAGCAGATACCTGGGAACACCATCACTTGGAATTCCCCCTGCAAGTCACTCACCACCCTGTCATGGTCCGGTCCATGAAGTCCGTATTCCGGTTCACGGTCTGGTCCATCGACCCTTGCTCCAGGTTTTCCTGTCTACCCTGTTTCTGTTCTTGTTGAGCTCTAACTGAGGCAGCTAATGCTCGTTGGGGCTGGCTGCATAAATACCTTCAGAGACCAGGGCGTGGCTGCTGGATTGTTCTTGTCCCTACTCCTTGTATCCCTTCCTCTGCCTTCTGTTTCCTCGCCTGAAGCCCTGCCTTGTCTTGCTGGTAACTCTCGCCTCGCCTGAAGTTCTCGTTTCGCCTTGCATTGCCTGAAGCCTTGCCTGGTCTTGCTGGTAACTCTCGCCTTGTCTCGCCTTCAGTCTTGTCCTGGAGCCACCCCGTACCTAGCTCCATTCCTGTCCTTTGCCTCTGCCGGATAAGTCTGGCCGTCTTGCCATTACCTGCGGTTGGTTCTGTCCCTTCCTGTCCCTTGCCTCTGTCGGGTGGTGATCCGCGCCCTGCCCAGGGGAACCATGCCCTGCCCAGGAGAAGACTCTAGCCTCCTGCCTCCTGCCAAGCCTCACCTCAAGTCTCTAGCCTCTAGCCTCAAGCCTGAAGACTCCAGCCTCCTGCCTCCTGCCAAGCCTCATCCTTGCCTAGTTCTGGGGTCCGAGCCAGAGGCAAGACCCAGGTACTGGGTCCTTGTCCAGTCTCTGGCTCGGAGTCCAAGCCCGGGCTCCTAGCTCTCTTGTCCAGTCCTGTTCCGGGTTCCCGGTTTTTGTGTCCATGTCCTTGCCCTCACCCTGTATCCTAGTCCTGTCCCTAGTACTTCAGTGTCTGTGTCTTGCACTTGGGTCTGTTCCCAGCCACCTCCTTATGACACACCCTGACGTGGAAACAACACTGATCCTTCATTGTCACTGTGTCAAAATGATGGAATTCCCTCCCTAACATCACTGTGGGTGTACCCACACCTCAGGGACTGCGGTGGTTCAAGAAGGCAGCTCATCACCACCTTCTCAAGGGCAACTAGGGATGGGCAATAAATGCTGGCTAAGCTGGCGATGCCCACGTCCCATATATGAATAATAAAAAAAAGATGATGTGGGCAAGGTCCTTGGCTAGTACTATGCGTCAGTATTTACTGAGGAGAAGGACCTGGAGGCCAGAGAGATCAGTATTCATGTGTTAGGGTGTTTTGAAGTAAAGGAGGAGGTAGTGTTGGGTCTCATAAAGTGGATTAGGGTGGGTAAGTCTCCAGGGTCTGATGAGATATACCGCAGGTTAATGAGAGAGGCAAGTGAAGAGATTGCTGGGGCCTTGATCAATATCTCTGTGTCCTCTCGAGCCACGGGCGAGGTCCCGGAGGACTGGCGCATAGTAAGTGTTGTTCCATTATTCAAGAAGGGAACCAGGGATAATCCTGGAAACTATAGACCGGTGAGTCTCACCTCAGTGAGAGGGAAATTACTGGGGAGAAAATTTATGTGCATTTGGAAAACCACGTCCCCATCTACATCAATGGAGCTGTACTGGAGCGTGTATCAAGCTTCAAATTCCTTGGTGTCCACATTTCCGAGGATCTCACCTGGTCCCTGAACTCCTCCATCCTGATCAAAAAGACGTAACAGCGCCTTTATTTCCTGCGGAGCATCAAGGAAGCTCACCTCCGTCCCAGGATACTGATGGACTTTTACCGCTGTACCATTGAGAGCATACTCACCAACTGCATCTCAGTGTGGTATGGCAATTGTCCTGTATCGGACTGCAAAGCACTCCAGCGTGTGGTGAAAAATGTCCAGCAGATTATCAACCCAATCGCCCGCCGTTGAGAATATCTAGCATTAATGCTGCCTGGGCAGGGCAAAAAGCATTATCAAGGATGCATCTCACCCTAACCTTGGACTTTTTACTCTCCTCCCATCCCGTAGGCGCTACAGGAGCCTCCGCTCCCGCACTAGCAGGCACAGGAAGAGCTTCTTCCCTGAGGCTGTGACACTGCTGAACCTCTCATCACAGCACTAAGCAGTATTGCATCTGTATTGTACTGTCTCAATACTTTTATATTTGTGTGCTGTAGCACTTACTTTTTATTCGCAGTTATTTTGTAAATAACACTATTCTTTGCAGTTCTGATCAGATGCTAACTGCATTCCATTGGCTTTCTATCTGTACTCAGCACAATGAGAATAACGCTGAACCTAATCTAATCTAATCTAATTAGGGAGTGCCAGCACGGCATTTTGAAGAGCAAATCGTGTTTTACTAACTTGACTGAGCGTGTTGATGAGGTGACGAAGGTGACAAGGGTGATTGATGAAGCTCTGAATGTGGTCTACATGGATTTTAGTAAAACCTTTGACAAGGTCCCTCATGGGAGGCTCATCCAGAAGATCAAGGTGCATGGGGTCAATGGTGACTTGGCCGTTTGGATTCAGAATTGACTAGTCCATAGAAGACAGTAGCGGGTGAAGACACTTATTCCAGCTGGAGGTCGGTGATTAGTGGTGTTCTGCAGGGATCTGTACTGGGACATCTGCTGTTTCCGATGTATAGAAGTGACCTGGATGAAAATGTAGGTGGGTTGGGTAGTAAGTTTGCAGCCGATAAGAAGATTGGAGGTGTTGTAGATAATGTTGAAGACTGGCAAAGAATACAGTTGGGTATAGATCAATTGCAGATATGGGCAGAAAAATGGCAGATGGAGTTCAACTCAGACAAATCTGAAGTATTGCACATTTGTAAGTCATGTAAAGAGACAAGACCTTTAACAGTACTGATGACCAGAGGGATCAGACAGAGTGAAATTCCTTCTACACAGTCCAATCACTCAATCCTGGGGTCAGACAGTGAAGCTCCCTCCACACTGTCACTGTCCCATCACACACCCCGAGGGTCAGATAAAGAGTGAAGCTCCCTCTACACTGTCCCATCACACACTCCCAAGGTCAGACACAGAGTGACACTCCCTCTACACCGTCCCATCACACACTCCCAGGGTCAGACACTGAGTGAAGCTCCCTCTACACCGTCCCATCACACACTCCCAGGGTCAGACACAGAGTGAAGCTCCCTCTACACTGTCCCATCACACACTCCCAGGGTCAGACACAGAGTGAAACTCCTTCTACACTGTCCCATCACACACTCCCAGGGTCAGACACAGAGTGAAGTTCCCTCCACACTGTCCCATCACACACTCTCAGGGTCAGACACAGAGTGAAGCTCCCTCTACCCTGTCCCATCACACACTCCCACGGTCAGACACAGGGTGAGGCTCCCTCTACTCAGTCCCTTCACACACTCCCAGGGTCAATCACAGCGTGAAGCTCCCTCTTCAGTGCCCCATCTCACACTTGCGGAGGGTATTGTCTTTGGTGCACAGGTTTACTCTCTCGATATGTATAGAATGAAATGGCCAAATGTTAAAGTATTGCCTCAGTCCAAACTTGCCAGCTGTGGTGCAGATGTGTGAAACAGCTGTGTGCCACCACACTGTGCTCTCGCCTGGGTTCAGCGTTGACAGCTTTGTTCATTTCTAATTCAGCATGAGTCATGGCATCTTGTAATGACAAATCCTCTCTGGCAGCAGTGACCTGGGGGTGGGGGCACTGTGACGGGATATGATGCAGACAGTGCTGACGTCTGCAAACCATTTCTCATTGCTTACCTTCACACCACCCTGCTGCTCATCGTTGCCGAACCACGTTGCAAAAGCTTTGTATTCATTGCCTTCAATCCAGTAATCGCTGATGAAAGCAGCAGCAGTTCGTTCAAAATGATATCAGCAGGTTTCACAAGCCGATCTGCATTCATTGTGTTCTCTAGCTCCTTGTGAATGAGATTCCAGCCACCGGCTCGAGTTTCATTTATTTACAGGGACAAGCAGACAGAAACAGAGTGAGGCTTCCTCTACACTGTCCCATCACACACTCCCAGGGTCAGACACAGAGTGAAGCTCCCTCTACCCTGTCCCATCACACACTCCCAGGGTCAGACACAGAGTGAAGCTCCCTCTGCACTGTCCCATCACACACTCCCAGAGTCAGACACAGAGTGAAGTTCCCTCTACACCGTCCCATCACACACTCCCGGGGTCAGACTCAGAGTGAAGCTCCCTCTACACTGTCCCATCACACACTCCCAAGGTCAGACACAGAGTGAAGCTCCCTCTACACTGACCCATCACACACTCCCAGGGTCAGACACAGAGTGAAGCTCCCTCTACCCTGTCTCATCACACACTCCCAGCATCAGACACAGAGTGAAGCTCCCTCTACACTGTCCCATCACACACTCCCAGGTCAGACACAGAGTGAAGCTCCCTCTACCCTGTTCCACCACACACTCCCAGGTCAGACACAGAGTGAAGCTCCCTCTGCCCAGTCCCATCACACACTCCCAGGATCAGATACAGAGTGAAGCTCCCTCTACACTGTCCCATCACACACTCCCAGGGTCAGACACAGAGTGAAGCTCCCTCTACCCTGTCCCACCACACACTCCCAGGGTCAGACACAGAGTGAAGCTCCCTCTACACTGACCCATCACACACTCCCAGGGTCAGACACAGAGTGAAGCTCCCTCTACCCTGTCTCATCACACACTCCCAGCATCAGACACAGAGTGAAGCTCCCTCTACACTGTCCCATCACACACTCCCAGGTCAGACACAGAGTGAAGCTCCCTCTACCCTGTTCCACCACACACTCCCAGGTCAGACACAGAGTGAAGCTCCCTCTGCCCAGTCCCATCACACACTCCCAGGATCAGATACAGAGTGAAGCTCCCTCTACACTGTCCCATCACACACTCCCAGGGTCAGACACAGAGTGAAGCTCCCTCTACCCTGTCCCACCACACACTCCCAGGGTCAGACACAGAGTGAAGCTCCCTCTACCCTGTCCCATCACACACTCGCAGGGTCAGACACAGAGTGAAGCTCCCTCTACACTGTCCCATCACACACACCCAGGGTCAGACACAGAGTGAAGATCCCTCTACCCTGTCCCATCACACCCCCAGGGTCAGACACAGAGTGAAGCTCCCTCTACACTATCCCATCACACACTCCCAGGGTCAGACACAGAGTGAAGCTCCCTCTGCACTGTCCCATCACACTCTCCCAGGGTCAGACACAGAGTGAAGCTCCCTCCACACTGTCCCATCACACACTCCCAGTGTTAGACACAGAGTGAAGCTCCCTCTACACCGTCCCATCACACACTCCCGGGGTTAGACTCAGAGTGAAGCTCCCTCTACACTGTCCCATCACACTCTCCCAGTGTCAGACACAGAGTGAAGCTCCCTCCACACTGTCCCATCACACACTCGCAGGGTCAGACACAGAGTGAAGCTCCCTCCACACTGTCCCATCACACACTCCCGGGGTCAGACACAGAGAGGAGCTGTGCTGACTGAGCTGGGAGAAATCGAGGCAAAACTACTGGATAAAGTTCGTGGAATACTTTGGAGGTGGCTCTAAAAGTCTCTTGAACAATCGAGTGAGTGACGGCGCTGGTGAAGAAACTCGGTGTGCAGTTTTACTGCCGGTTTGGGCTGGGTTTGTTGGCGGCTGCTAACTGCATAGCTCCCAGCTGCGGCCGCTGGCAACTCGCCAGGAAGCCGGTTCGCTCCAAAACCGGAGGCAAACGCCGTCGTTCCCCCCCATTGACAGCGGGGTAACGTTCCTCCTCCATTGTTTTTCCTGATTTTCGTCCGGTGTTGGTGCCGAAGCATCTGGAAGGACGTTTCGGCCTCTCCCGGCCTGGGTCTCTGCAAGTCCGACGGAGCCTTTCCTGGCGTCGAGCCAGCGAGGAACTGTCGACTGCAAACTTTCCCGGCCAGTTATTCGACTCGTTCCAGGACTTCTAACCGGCACCGCTGTAGGATTCTCGGACTGGAAAGAGCGCCAGCATGCCGGACCGGTCTCCAGGGAGTCGCGGGCCTTCGGGGAGTTACGCAAGGGCGGCTGCCTCCCCGGCCTCGGACAACGCCCTTTTTCGGTCGGTGAAGGTGGAACGTGGGGTGCAATGTATTTTGCGCCCTGGAATGACACTAGAAAAGTGTACGGAGGCAATGGAGGACCTTGTTGGGAAAGGTGGTATTCTGGCCACCGAGAAGGAGTTTGGAAAGGCGGTGTTTTATCTGGTGAATGAAGAGCTAGTGCACCGGGCCCTAAGCAGGGGAGTCACGGTAGACAACATCTTCTTACCTATGGAGCTGGTGACGGCCCCCACGCAACGTATCGTGCTTGGGCATGTTAAGCCTTTCATTCCAAATGAGGACTTGCTACCCCCACTGGCCCGTTTAGGGCAAGTAAGGTCGGAGATCACTGCCATCCGACACAAATTTAAGAGACGCACCCTCCGCACCGTAATCTCTTTCCGGCGTCAGGTATTCATGCAGCTGGAAAGGGAGGACGATGTTGAGGGCCGGTTTACTGTCCGGCATGAGGGAGCGGATTATCAGGTGTACTGGAGCTCCGAGCGCCCGCGGTGCCATGCGTGCAGGGGGGTGGGGCACTTTCGGAGGGACTGTCCTGCCGGCCGGAACCCGAGGGAGCCCATTTCGGGCACCAGTGCCCCAGCTACCTCTGCCCCTGATCCTACTCCTGCACGTGCATCTGCGCCTGCATCTGACCCTGCCCCCGCCCGTAATCCTGCCCCAGCCCCTCACCCTGCCCCTGCCCCTACCCCTACCTCTACTCCTACGGTTGGGTCGGTCCCTGCTCCTCTCCCTGTGGTTCGGGTGGGGGACGGGGTGGAGTCTGTGCGGAGTAAGAAGGCAAAGGGGAAATCCAAACACAGTAAGAAGCGGGCCTTTGAGGCTGCAGAGCTCACGCCCATTTCGCCTGAAGTGGAGCGTGGGGCTCGGGGAGGTGCGCTAGCAGACGGGGCGATGGAAACAGAGAGCGCCGCCCCATCGGTGAAGCCTGCACCTATGTGCTCCTCCGGTGTGAAGAGGAGAAGGGAACGTTCCCGCAAGAGGGCAGGGGATGTAGATGCGGAGGAGTCCCAGGAAGGGGTGGGAATCCGGGTAGGGGTTGGTTCTAAACCTGAGTCCCCAGATGTAGCCACCAGTCCTGGGGAAGATGGTGTGGTTGTGCAAATAGCTTGTGATAGCCCTGTTTGCACCAATGAGGCAGCCCTGGAGGCCTCCACCCAGGACCTACAAGTCAGCGCCTCTCTGGAGGCCAGTGTACCGAATAATGTAAGAGGAGACGAGACAAAGCGCTCTCATTCTCAGCACCAGGCTGCTTGTGAATCCCTTGGACCAAAGGTGCCGGGTTCCCCTCTATGCCTGCCCCCTGGGGAGGGCGTTTTTCTGTGCACGTCGACCCCAGCAATTAATGACTTGCAGGGAGTCCCTGGGGATTGTCCCTCCACTGTCGCAAATGTGGATGAGGCTGATGCGACGGTGGAGCGGGCAGGTAAGAGCGAGGTGCCCGCTGCGCGGTATGGGTCACAAGCGCAGCCATCTTTTGGAACATGCGGGGAGGCCGATGGGGATTCTGTCTGCAGTGACGGGTTGGAGGGGGACTCTTTCGATAGTGAAATAATGGACATCCTCACCCCTCCTGAGAAGTCCCCATTGATACCTGTAGAGGAAATTAAGCATTTTATTCTTACCTCTGAGGGTGCCAAGCACCGGCCTCAACTAGCCTCGCTACGCTGGCCCAGCATGCCGAGGCTGGTGAGGTCCCTGCGAGTCATCCTCGGACGAAAGGGAAAGGGAAAGAGGAATGCGGTGGCGGGGAACGACAGACGGCAACTAAAATCCTTCCTAGATGACCTAGTAAGGGACATTAGAGGGAGAAGCAGCCTCGCTCCTACGGGGGATGGTGGGTCACAGGGTGTCGCTGGTACCGCTCGAGCCCGGAAGGCAAAAAGTAACCTTGCTTTCTTTCCGGACAGTGTGGTGGAGGGCGCCTCCGCTCTCACCGAAATGGGCACAGCTGCTGAGACCTAGTGTGCTCCCGCCATGAAGCTTACCATAGCTAGTCTCAACGTAAACGGCAGCAGGGGTCCTCTTCGCAGGCATAACAATCTCTCAGCCCTCAGGGATGGGCGGTATACGGTGAGTTTCCTGCAGGAAACCCATACCATCCCTGGGGACGAGTCTGCTTGGCTCCTGGAGTGGCGGGGCGGGGTCTACATGAGCCACCTCAGCTCCATTTCTAGCGGGGTGGCGATCCTGTTGGCCCCGACCTTCCAGCCAGTAATTGAAAGAGTCCAGGACGTTGTGCCCGGCCGTCTGCTCCACCTGGTTGTGCGCCTGGATGGCGTACCATTGCATTTTATCAATGTGTATGCTCCCAGGCGCGGTGTGATGCAGACGCGCCTATTCTGCCAGCTGTCCACCCTGCTGAGCTCCATCGATCCTGGGGATTGCGTCATCCTCGGGGGAGATTTCAATTGTACCCTCGAGGCGGAGGACCGTTCGGGCCTCCAACGCGACCCAGCATCGGCAAAAAAGTTAAAGGAGCTAGTCGGCTCCTTTGACTTGGTGGACAGCTGGCGGAATCTTCACCCCAACTCTAGCGCCTTCTCGAGAAGGTCTAGAGAAGGAGGTTCCAGGATAGACCGCATTTACATCTCTCGGGCCTACGTCTCCCGCGTGTCGGCGTCCTCCATGCAGCCGGTGTCGTGCTCGGATCATCACCTTGTGTGGATGGAATTTATTCCACTGCACCCTCGGGTGGTATCCGGGTACTGGCATTTTAACAACCGGCTGCTGGAGGACAGCCGATTCCGGGATTCGTTCCGAGCTTTCTGGGTCTCCTGGAAGGAGAGGCGAAGAGATTTCTGCTCCCTACGGCTATGGTGGGATGTGGGCAAAGCCCACATCCGGTTTTTATGTCGGGAGTACACTAGGGGGTCGACAAAGAGGCGGAGCTCTGAGGTTGAGCGGCTTGAGAGAGCGTTGCTTGACCTGGAGTCCCGCCTCGGTCCGACCGCTGGAGACCAGCAGCTGTGGCAGGAATACCAGGAGAAGAAGGACGCACTAAGGAACCTGCAGCTTCAGCAGTCCCGAGGTGCGTACGTGAGGTCACGGATCCAAATGCTGCAGGATTTGGACCGTGGCTCACCCTTCTTCTACTCGTTGGAAAGGTGGCGGGGAGTTCAAAAGCAGCTAGTGGAGCTGCTGGCTGCCGATGGCTCCTCCATCACGGACCCTGATGGAATTAACAACGAGGTCCGTTCATTCTATCGGTCCTTATTCTCGCCTGATCCGTCAAATGCGGAGGCGTGTAATGAGGTCTGGGAGGATTTGCCGAAGGTCAGCCCAGAGGACGCAGTGCGTCTGGATGCCCCCCTGACTCGGGAGGAGCTGTCCACTGCCCTTCGGCAACTCCGGAGGGGCAAGTCCCCTGGTTTGGATGGACTGAGTGTTGAGTTTTATCAGGCTTTTTGGGATGTCCTGGGGGATGATTACAGCCTTGTCCTAGGGGAGAGCCTAGCCACTGGAGAAATGCCCCTCTCATGGCGGAGAGCTGTTGTGGTCCTACTGCCCAAGAAGGGAGACCTCCGCCTGCTAAAGAACTGGCGGCCGGTCTCCCTCTTGTGCGTGGACTACAAGATCTTCGCCCGGGCAATGGCCAACCGTCTGGGTTCGGTAATTGGACAGGTGGTCCATCCTGACCAATCTTATACAGTCCCGGGCCGCTCCATCCAGGACAATGTCCACCTAGTACGGGACCTGATCCACCTACTCCAGGAGACTGGGACCCCGGCAGCGTTTCTTTCTCTTGACCAGGAGAAGGCTTTTGACCGGGTGGACCACAGTTTCCTGGTGGGCACCCTGCAGGCTTTTGGGCTCGGACCACACTTTGTGGCCCGAGTTCGGCTCCTGTACTCTGCCGCAGAGTGCCTAGTTAAAATTAATGGATCATTGACAGGACCTATCCACTTCCGAAGAGGAGTGCGTCAAGGGTGCCCCATGTCCGGTCAACTGTATGCGATCTGTGTCGAGCCATTCCTCGGCCTTCTTCGGCGAAGGCTGACAGGTCTGGTTCTGCGCGAACCGGACATGGGGGTCGTCCTCTCGGCCTACGCCGATGACGTACTCCTCATGATGACAGACCCCTGTGACCTGCGGAGGATGCGCGAGTGCCAAGATGTTTTCTCGGCGGCATCCTCCGCCAGGATCAACTGGGCGAAATGTTCCGGACTCTTAGTAGGCCAGTGGCAGGTGGACTCCCTGCCGGAGGAGATGAGAGCTTTTGAGTGGAGCACCAGACGTCTTCTCTATCTGGGAGTCTACCTGAGTCCTTCTGGGGAGACCTGGCTGGCGAACTGGCAGGACCTGGAGACAAAGGTCATGGCCCGGCTAGGGCGCTGGTCAGGCCTTCTCAGGGTGCTTTCCTATCGAGGCAGGGTGGTGGTCATAAACCAGCTGGTGGCCTCCATGTTGTGGTACCGGATGGTCACCTTGGCCCCCCCTGCCCCTTTTGTCGCAAGAATGCAGAGGAAGCTAGTGGACTTCTTCTGGGGAAACAGGAAGCACTGGGTCTCTGCAGCGGTTCTGAGTCTCCCAGAAGGAGAGGGCGGACAGTCGCTGGTGTGTGTACGCACACGACTGGCGGCTCTCCGCCTCAGGACGCTGCAGAGATTCCTGTACGCCGAGCACCCTCCCAGGTGGCACGTGTTGGCGACTTTCTTCCTCCGGAGGGGCTGCTGTCTTGCCGAAGATATGCAGCTACCACCGGCGGGCGTCAGCCGTGCTGCTTTGCAGAGGCTGCCCGGCTTCTATCAGGACCTACTGAGAGTCTGGAACATGGTTGCCTCAGGCCGGGAATCCCCTCCTCTGGCAGAGGGCGGGGTCCTGGCCGACCCTTGCCCTGTCTCAACGGATGTCAGTGCGGCTCAGGTGTGTGGAACGACTCGGGCTGAGCTGCTCGTCGGGCCCAGGCCCCGCAGCCTTACCCGAGAGACGAATCCACACAACTTGAGCCGTCTTTCATCAACACCCACAATCCCATTTAGGGATGCAGGCAGGAGGTACCTTTATGGGCTGCTGCTCCACACCCTCCACTTCCTAGCATTTGTCCACCGTCCCGACACGCCATGGCGGTCGGTCTTTCCACCTGGAGGTGAGGGGGGTCCCCAGTGGAAGTCCCTCTACAAGGGAGTCCTTCCCATGCACCTTGGGGATCTCGGCTGGAGGGTGCTGCATAAAGCGGTGCCCTGCAATAAGTTCTTTAGTTTGTACACGGATCTCCCAGCCGCGTGTCACTTCTGCGGGCTGGAGGAGACCGTGTACCATATGTACGTGGAGTGTGTGAGGCTGCAGCCCCTTTTCGCGTATTTGCGTGGGCTGCTTCTCGCCTTCTGGTTGCATTTCAGTCCCACCCTATTCATATATGGTCATCCAGTAAGGAGGGGGGCACAGAGGGATGAGGATGTCCTTGTCAACTTGCTCCTGGGGCTGGCGAAAATTGCCATCCGTGGCTCCTGGAAAAGGGTGGCAGGAGGTTCTCCCCGGGCGGACTGCCTGGCTATGTTTAGGGGGTATGTTCGAGCCCGGGTGAACATTGAAAAGGAATACGCACAGTCCACGGCGACCGTCGAGATGTTCCGGGACCGTTGGGCTCCGCGGGGTGTAAATGCCATCATTGACGAGGATGGCAATATATTGGTTTAACATGTATTGTCTGTTTGTAGTGTAGTAAATGTGTTATTCACTGGGTTTGTAAATATTGTATGGCACCGACATTTGTAATAAAGAATTTTGTTTAAAAAAAAAAAGGGTCAGACACAGAGAGAAGCTCCCTCTGCACTGTCCCATCACACACTCCCAGAGTCAGACACAGAGTGAAGCTCCCTCTGCACTGTCCCATCACACACTCCCAAGGTCAGACACAGAGTGAAGCTCCCTCTGCACTGTCCCATTACACACTCCCAGGGTCAGACACAGAGTGAAACTCCCTCTACACTCACCCATCACACACTCCGAGGGTCAGACACAGAGTGAAGCTCCCTCTACACTGTCCCATCACACACTCCCAGGGTCAGACACAGAGTGAAGCTCCCTCTACCCTGTCCCATCACACACTCCCAGGGTCAGACACAGAGTGAAACTCCCTCTACACTGACCCATCACACACTCCGAGGGTCAGACACAGAGTGAAGCTCCCTCTACACTGTCCCATCACACACTCCCAGGGTCAGACACAGAGTGAAGCTCCCTCTACCCTGTCCCACCACACACTCCCAGGTCAAAAACAGAGTGAAGCTCCCTCTACCCTGTCCCATCACACACTCGCAGGGTCAGACACAGAGTGAAGATCCCTCTGCCCTGTCCCATCACACCCCCAGGGTCAGACACAGAGTGAAGCTCCCTCTACCCTGTCTCATCACACCCCCAGGGTCAGACACAGAGTGAAGCTCCCTCTACCCTGTCCCATCACACACTCCCAGTGTCAGACACAGAGTGAAGCTCCCTCTGCACTGTCCCATCACACACTCCCAGGGTCAGACACAGAGTGAAGCTCCCTCTACCCTGTCCCATCACACACTCCCAGTGTCAGACACAGAGTGAAGCTCCCTCTACACTGTCCCACCACACACTCCCGGGGTCAGACGCAGAGTGAAGCTCCCTCTACCCTGTCCCATCACACCCCCAGGGTCAGATACAGAGTGAAGCTCCCTCTACCCTGTCCCATCACACCCCCAGGGTCAGACACAGAGTGAAGCTCCCTCTACACTGACCCATCACACACTCCCAGGGTCAGACACAGAGTGAAGCTCCCTCCACACTGTCCCATCACACTCTCCCAGTGTCAGACACAGAGTGAAGCTCCCTCTACACTGTCCCATCACATACTCCCAGGGTCAGATATAGAGTGAAGCTCCCTCCACACTGTCCCATCACACACTCCCAGTGTTAGACACAGAGTGAAGCTCCCTCTACACCGTCCCATCACACACTCCCGGGGTCAGACTCAGAGTGAAGCTCCCTCTGCACTGTCCTATCACACACTCCCAGTGTCAGACACAGAGTGAAGCTCCCTCTGCACTGTCTCATCACACTCTCCCAGGGTCAGACACAGAGTGAAGCTCCCTCCACACTGTCCCATCACACACTCCCAGTGTTAGACACAGAGTGAAGCTCCCTCTACACCGTCCCATCACACACTCCCGGGGTCAGACTCAGAGTGAAGCTCCCTCTACACTGTCCCATCACACTCTCCCAGTGTCAGACACAGAGTGAAGCTCCCTCCACACTGTCCCATCACACACTCCCAGAGTCAGACACAGAGTGAAGCTCCCTCCACACTGTCCCATCACACACTCCCAGGGTCAGACACAGAGTGAAGCTCCCTCCACACTGTCCCATCACACACTCCCAGGGTCAGACACAGAGTGAAGCTCCCTCTACACTGTCCATTCACACACTCCCAGGGTCAGACACAGAGAGAAGCTCCCTCTGCACTGTCCCATCACACACTCCCAAGAGCAGACACAGAGTGAAGCTCCCTCTGCACTGTCCCATCACACACTCGCAGGGTCAGACACAGAGTGAAGCTCCCTCTACACTGTCCCATCACACACTCCCAGGGTCAGACACAGAGTGAAGCTCCCTCTACCCTGTCCCATCACGCACTCCCAGCGTCAGACACAGAGTGAAGCTCCCTCTACCCTGTCCCACCACACACTCCCAGGTCAGACACAGAGTGAAGCTCCCTCTACCCTGTCCTATCACACACTCGCAGGGTCAGACACAGAGTGAAGCTCCCTCTACACTGTCCCATCACACACACCCAGGGTCAGACACAGAGTGAAGATCCCTCTACCCTGTCCCATCACACCCCCAGGGTCAGACACAGAGTGAAGCTCCCTCTAACCTGTCCCATCACACCCCCAGGGTCAGACACAGAGTGAAGCTCCCTCTACACTATCCCATCACACACTCCCAGGGTCAGACACAGAGTGAAGCTCCCTCTACCCTGTCCCATCAGACACTCGCAGTGTCAGACACAGAGTGAAGCTCCCTCTGCACTGTCCCATCACACACTCCCAGGGTCAGACACAGAGTGAAGCTCCCTCTACACTGTCCCATCACACTCTCCCAGGGTCAGACACAGAGTGAAGCTCCCTCTACACTGACCCATCACACACTCCTGGGGTCAGACACAGAGTGAAGCTCCCTCTACCCTGTCCCATCACACACTCGCAGGGTCAGACACAGAGTGAAGATCCCTCCACCCTGTCCCATCACACCCCCAGGGTCAGACACAGAGTGAAGCTCCCTCTACCCTGTCTCATCACACCCCCAGGGTCAGACACAGAGTGAAGCTCCCTCTACCCTGTCCCATCACACACTCCGAGTGTTAGACACAGAGTGAAGCTCCCTCTACACCATCCCATCACACACTCCCGGGGTCAGACTCAGAGTGAAGCTCCCTCTACACTGTCCCATCACACTCTCCCAGTGTCAGACACAGAGTGAAGCTCCCTCCACACTGTCCCATCACACACTCCCAGGGTCAGACACAGAGAGAAGCTCCCTCTGCACTGTCCCATCACACACTCCCAGAGTCAGACACAGAGTGAAGCTCCCTCTGCACTGTCCCATCACACACTCCCAAGGTCAGACACAGAGTGAAGCTCCCTCTGCACTGTCCCATCACACACTCCCAGGGTCAGACACAGAGTGAAACTCCCTCTACACTGACCCATCACACACTCCGAGGGTCAGACACAGAGTGAAGCTCCCTCTACCCTGTCCCATCACACACTCCCAGGGTCAGACACAGAGTGAAGCTCCCTCTACCCTGTCCCATCACGCACTCCCAGCGTCAGACACAGAGTGAAGCTCCCTCTACCCTGTCCCACCACACACTCCCAGGTCAGACACAGAGTGAAGCTCCCTCTACCCTGTCCCATCACACACTCGCAGGGTCAGACACAGAGTGAAGCTCCCTCTACACAGTCCCATCACACACACCCAGGGTCAGACACAGAGTAAAGATCCCTCTACCCTGTCCCATCACACACTCCCAGGGTCAGACACAGAGTGAAGCTCCCTCTACCCTGTCCCATCACACACTCCCAGTGTCAGACACAGAGTGAAGCTCCCTCTGCACTGTCCCATCACACACTCCCAGGGTCAGACACAGAGTGAAGCTCCCTCTGCACTGTCTCATCACACTCTCCCAGGGTCAGACACAGAGTGAAGCTCCCTCCACACTGTCCCATCACACACTCCCAGTGTTAGACACAGAGTGAAGCTCCCTCTACACCGTCCCATCACACACTCCCGGGGTCAGACTCAGAGTGAAGCTCCCTCTACACTGTCCCATCACACTCTCCCAGTGTCAGACACAGAGTGAAGCTCCCTCCACACTGTCCCATCACACACTCCCAGAGTCAGACACAGAGTGAAGCTCCCTCCACACTGTCCCATCACACACACCCAGGGTCAGACACAGAGTGAAGATCCCTCCACCCTGTCCCATCACACTCCCAGGGTCAGACACAGAGTGAAGCTCCCTCTACCCTGTCTCATCACACCCCCAGGGTCAGACACAGAGTGAAGCTCCCTCTACACTATCCCATCACACACTCCCAGGGTCAGACACAGAGTGAAGCTCCCTCTACCCTGTCCCATCACACACTCCCAGTGTCAGACACAGAGTGAAGCTCCCTCTGCACTGTCCCATCACACACTCCCAGGGTCAGACACAGAGTGAAGCTCCCTCTACACTGTCCCATCACACTCTCCCAGGGTCAGACACAGAGTGAAGCTCCCTCTACACTGACCCATCACACACTCCCAGGGTCAGACACAGAGTGAAGCTCCCTCTACCCTGTCCCATCACACACTCCCAGTGTCAGACACAGAGTGAAGCTCCCGCTACCCTGTCCCAGCACACACTCCCGGGGTCAGACGGAGAGTGAAGCTCCCTCTACACTGCCCCATCACACACTCGCAGGGTCAGACACAGAGTGAAGCTCCCTCTACCCTGTCCCATCACACCCCCAGGGTCAGATACAGAGTGAAGCTCCCTCTACCCTGTCCCATCACACCCCCAGGGTCAGACACAGAGTGAAGCTCCCTCTACACTGTCCCATCACACACTCCCAGGGTCAGACACAGCGTGAAGCTCCCTCTACACTGTCCCATCACACTCTCCCGGGGTCAGACACAGAGTGAAGCTCCCTCTACACTGACCCATCACACACTCCCAGGGTCAGACACAGAGTGAAGCTCCCTCTACCCTGTCCCATCACACACTCCCAGCGTCAGACACAGAGTGAAGCTCCCGCTACCCTGTCCCACCACACACTCCCGGGGTCTGACGCAGAGTGAAGCTCCCTCTACACTGTCCCATCACACACTCGCAGGTTCAGACACAGAGTGAAGCTCCCTCTACCCTGTCCCATCACACCCCCAGGGTCAGATACAGAGTGAAGCTCCCTCTACCCTGTCCCATCACACCCCCAGGGTCAGACACAGAGTGAAGCTCCATCTACACTGACCCATCACACTCTCACAGTGTCAGACACAGAGTGAAGCTCCCTCCACACTGTCCCATCACACACTCCCAGGGTCAGACACAGAGTGAAGCTCCCTCTGCACTGTCCCATCACACACTCCCAGGGACAGACACAGAGTGAAGCTCCCTCTCCACTGTCCCATCACACACTCCCAGGGTCAGACATAGAGTGAAGCTCCCTCTACACCGTCCCATCACACACTCCCGGGGTCAGACTCAGAGTGAAGCTCCCTCTGCACTGTCCCATCACACACTCCCAGGGTCAGACACAGAGTGAAGCTCCCTCTACACTGACCCATCACACACTCCGAGGGTCAGACACAGAGTGAAGCTCTCTCTACACTGTCCCATCACACACTCCCAGGGTCAGACACAGAGTGAAGCTCCCTCTACACTGTCCCATCACACACTCCCAGAGTCAGACACAGAGTGAAGCTCCCTCTACACTGTCCCATCACACACTCCCAGAGTCAGACACAGAGTGAAGCTCCCTCTACCCTGTCCCATCACACACTCCCAGGGTCAGACACAGAGTGAAGCTCCCTCTACACTGTCCCATCACACACTCCCAGAGTCAGACACAGAGTGAAGCTCCCTCTACCCTGTCCCATCACACACTCGCAGGGTCAGATACAGAGTGAAGCTCCCTCTACACTGTCCCATCACACACACCCAGGGTCAGACACAGAGTGAAGATCCCTCTACCCTGTCCCATCACACCGCCAGGGTCAGACACAGAGTGAAGCTCCCTCTACCCTGTCCCATCTCACCCCCAGGGTCAGACACAGAGTGAAGCTCCCTCTACACTATCCCATCACACACTCCCAGGGTCAGACACAGAGTGAAGCTCCCTCTACCCTGTCCCATCACACCCTCAGGGTCAGATACAGAGTGAAGCTCCCTCTACCCTGTCCCATCACACCCCCAGGGACAGACACAGAGTGAAGCTCCCTCTCCACTGTCCCATCACACACTCCCAGGGTCAGACATAGAGTGAAGCTCCCTCTACACCGTCCCATCACACACTCCCGGGGTCAGACTCAGAGTGAAGCTCCCTCTGCACTGTCCCATCACACACTCCCAGGGTCAGACACAGAGTGAAGCTCCCTCTACACTGTCCCATCACACACTCCCAGAGTCAGACACAGAGTGAAGCTCCCTCTACCCTGTCCCATCACACACTCGCAGGGTCAGACACAGAGTGAAGATCCCTCCACCCTGTCCCATCACACCCCCAGGGTCAGACACAGAGTGAAGCTCCCTCTACCCTGTCTCATCACACCCCCAGGGTCAGACACAGAGTGAAGCTCCCTCTACCCTGTCCCATCACACACTCCGAGTGTTAGACACAGAGTGAAGCTCCCTCTACACCATCCCATCACACACTCCCGGGGTCAGACTCAGAGTGAAGCTCCCTCTACACTGTCCCATCACACTCTCCCAGTGTCAGACACAGAGTGAAGCTCCCTCCACACTGTCCCATCACACACTCCCAGGGTCAGACACAGAGAGAAGCTCCCTCTGCACTGTCCCATCACACACTCCCAGAGTCAGACACAGAGTGAAGCTCCCTCTGCACTGTCCCATCACACACTCCCAAGGTCAGACACAGAGTGAAGCTCCCTCTGCACTGTCCCATCACACACTCCCAGGGTCAGACACAGAGTGAAACTCCCTCTACACTGACCCATCACACACTCCGAGGGTCAGACACAGAGTGAAGCTCCCTCTACCCTGTCCCATCACACACTCCCAGGGTCAGACACAGAGTGAAGCTCCCTCTACCCTGTCCCATCACGCACTCCCAGCGTCAGACACAGAGTGAAGCTCCCTCTACCCTGTCCCACCACACACTCCCAGGTCAGACACAGAGTGAAGCTCCCTCTACCCTGTCCCATCACACACTCGCAGGGTCAGACACAGAGTGAAGCTCCCTCTACACAGTCCCATCACACACACCCAGGGTCAGACACAGAGTAAAGATCCCTCTACCCTGTCCCATCACACACTCCCAGGGTCAGACACAGAGTGAAGCTCCCTCTACCCTGTCCCATCACACACTCCCAGTGTCAGACACAGAGTGAAGCTCCCTCTGCACTGTCCCATCACACACTCCCAGGGTCAGACACAGAGTGAAGCTCCCTCTGCACTGTCTCATCACACTCTCCCAGGGTCAGACACAGAGTGAAGCTCCCTCCACACTGTCCCATCACACACTCCCAGTGTTAGACACAGAGTGAAGCTCCCTCTACACCGTCCCATCACACACTCCCGGGGTCAGACTCAGAGTGAAGCTCCCTCTACACTGTCCCATCACACTCTCCCAGTGTCAGACACAGAGTGAAGCTCCCTCCACACTGTCCCATCACACACTCCCAGAGTCAGACACAGAGTGAAGCTCCCTCCACACTGTCCCATCACACACACCCAGGGTCAGACACAGAGTGAAGATCCCTCCACCCTGTCCCATCACACTCCCAGGGTCAGACACAGAGTGAAGCTCCCTCTACCCTGTCTCATCACACCCCCAGGGTCAGACACAGAGTGAAGCTCCCTCTACACTATCCCATCACACACTCCCAGGGTCAGACACAGAGTGAAGCTCCCTCTACCCTGTCCCATCACACACTCCCAGTGTCAGACACAGAGTGAAGCTCCCTCTGCACTGTCCCATCACACACTCCCAGGGTCAGACACAGAGTGAAGCTCCCTCTACACTGTCCCATCACACTCTCCCAGGGTCAGACACAGAGTGAAGCTCCCTCTACACTGACCCATCACACACTCCCAGGGTCAGACACAGAGTGAAGCTCCCTCTACCCTGTCCCATCACACACTCCCAGTGTCAGACACAGAGTGAAGCTCCCGCTACCCTGTCCCACCACACACTCCCGGGGTCAGACGGAGAGTGAAGCTCCCTCTACACTGCCCCATCACACACTCGCAGGGTCAGACACAGAGTGAAGCTCCCTCTACCCTGTCCCATCACACCCCCAGGGTCAGATACAGAGTGAAGCTCCCTCTACCCTGTCCCATCACACCCCCAGGGTCAGACACAGAGTGAAGCTCCCTCTACACTGTCCCATCACACACTCCCAGGGTCAGACACAGCGTGAAGCTCCCTCTACACTGTCCCATCACACTCTCCCGGGGTCAGACACAGAGTGAAGCTCCCTCTACACTGACCCATCACACACTCCCAGGGTCAGACACAGAGTGAAGCTCCCTCTACCCTGTCCCATCACACACTCCCAGCGTCAGACACAGAGTGAAGCTCCCGCTACCCTGTCCCACCACACACTCCCGGGGTCTGACGCAGAGTGAAGCTCCCTCTACACTGTCCCATCACACACTCGCAGGTTCAGACACAGAGTGAAGCTCCCTCTACCCTGTCCCATCACACCCCCAGGGTCAGATACAGAGTGAAGCTCCCTCTACCCTGTCCCATCACACCCCCAGGGTCAGACACAGAGTGAAGCTCCATCTACACTGACCCATCACACTCTCACAGTGTCAGACACAGAGTGAAGCTCCCTCCACACTGTCCCATCACACACTCCCAGGGTCAGACACAGAGTGAAGCTCCCTCTGCACTGTCCCATCACACACTCCCAGGGACAGACACAGAGTGAAGCTCCCTCTCCACTGTCCCATCACACACTCCCAGGGTCAGACATAGAGTGAAGCTCCCTCTACACCGTCCCATCACACACTCCCGGGGTCAGACTCAGAGTGAAGCTCCCTCTGCACTGTCCCATCACACACTCCCAGGGTCAGACACAGAGTGAAGCTCCCTCTACACTGACCCATCACACACTCCGAGGGTCAGACACAGAGTGAAGCTCTCTCTACACTGTCCCATCACACACTCCCAGGGTCAGACACAGAGTGAAGCTCCCTCTACACTGTCCCATCACACACTCCCAGAGTCAGACACAGAGTGAAGCTCCCTCTACACTGTCCCATCACACACTCCCAGAGTCAGACACAGAGTGAAGCTCCCTCTACCCTGTCCCATCACACACTCCCAGGGTCAGACACAGAGTGAAGCTCCCTCTACACTGTCCCATCACACAGTCCCAGAGTCAGACACAGAGTGAAGCTCCCTCTACCCTGTCCCATCACACACTCGCAGGGTCAGATACAGAGTGAAGCTCCCTCTACACTGTCCCATCACACACACCCAGGGTCAGACACAGAGTGAAGATCCCTCTACCCTGTCCCATCACACCGCCAGGGTCAGACACAGAGTGAAGCTCCCTCTACCCTGTCCCATCTCACCCCCAGGGTCAGACACAGAGTGAAGCTCCCTCTACACTATCCCATCACACACTCCCAGGGTCAGACACAGAGTGAAGCTCCCTCTACCCTGTCCCATCACACCCTCAGGGTCAGATACAGAGTGAAGCTCCCTCTACCCTGTCCCATCACACCCCCAGGGACAGACACAGAGTGAAGCTCCCTCTCCACTGTCCCATCACACACTCCCAGGGTCAGACATAGAGTGAAGCTCCCTCTACACCGTCCCATCACACACTCCCGGGGTCAGACTCAGAGTGAAGCTCCCTCTGCACTGTCCCATCACACACTCCCAGGGTCAGACACAGAGTGAAGCTCCCTCTACACTGTCCCATCACACACTCCCAGAGTCAGACACAGAGTGAAGCTCCCTCTACCCTGTCCCATCACACACTCCCAGGGTCAGACACAGAGTGAAGCTCCCTCTACCCTGTCCCACCACACACTCCCAAGTCAGACACAGAGTGAAGCTCCCTCTACCCTGTCCCATCACACACTCGCAGGGTCAGATACAGAGTGAAGCTCCCTCTACACTGTCCCATCACACACACCCAGGGTCAGACACAGAGTGAAGTTCCCTCTACGCTGTCCCATCACACCGCCAGGGTCAGACACAGAGTGAAGCTCCCTCTACCCTGTCCCATCTCACCCCCAGGGTCAGACACAGAGTGAAGCTCCCTCTACACTATCCCATCACACACTCCCAGGGTCAGACACAGAGTGAAGCTCCCTCTACCCTGTCCCATCACACCCTCAGGGTCAGATACAGAGTGAAGCTCCCTCTACCCTGTCCCATCACACCCCCAGGGTCAGACACAGAGTGAAGCTCCCTCTACACCGTCCCATCACACACTCCCAGGGTCAGACACAGAGAGAAGCTCCCTGTGCACTGTCCCATCACACACTCCCAAGGTCAGACACAGAGTGAAGCTCCCTCTGCACTGTCCCATCACACACTCCCAGGGTCAGACACAGAGTGAAGCTCCCTCTACACTGACCCATCACACACTCCGAGGGTCAGACACAGAGTGAAGCTCCCTCTACACTGTCCCATCACACACTCCCAGGGTCAGACACAGAGTGAAGCTCCCTCTACACTGTCCTATCACACACTCCCAGAGTCAGACACAGAGTGAAGCTCCCTCTACCCTGTCCCATCACACACTCCCAGGGTCAGACACAGAGTGAAGCTCCCTCTACCCTGTCCCACCACACACTCCCAAGTCAGACACAGAGTGAAGCTCCCTCTACCCTGTCCCATCACACACTCCCAGGGTCAGACACAGAGTGAAGCTCCCTCTACACTGTCCCATCACACACACCCAGGGTCAGACACAGAGTGAAGCTCCCTCTACCCTGTCCCATCTCACCCCCAGGGTCAGACACAGAGTGAAGCTCCCTCTACACTATCCCATCACACACTCCCAGGGTCAGACACAGAGTGAAGCTCCCTCTACCCTGTCCCATCACACCCTCAGGGTCAGATACAGAGTGAAGCTCCCTCTACCCTGTCCCATCACACCCCCAGGGTCAGACACAGAGTGAAGCTCCCTCTACACTGACCCATCACACTCTCACAGTGTCAGACACAGAGTGAAGCTCCCTCCACACTGTCCATTCACACACTCCCAGGGTCAGACACAAAGTGAAGCTCCCTCCACACTGTCCCATCACACTCTCCCAGTGTCAGACACAGAGTGAAGCTCCCTCCACACTGTCCCATCACACACTCCCAGTGTTAGAGACAGAGTGAAGCTCCCTCTACACCGTCCCATCACACACTCCCAGTGTTAGACACAGAGTGAAGCTCCCTTTACACCGTCCCATCACACACTCCCAGGGTGAGACAGAGTGAAGCTCCATCTACACTGTCCCATCACACACTCCCAGGGTCAGACACAGAGTGAAGCTTCCTCTACACTGACCCATCACACACTCCCAGGGTCAGACACAGAGTGAAGCTCCCTCTACACTGTCCCATCACACACCCCCAGGGTCAGACAGAGTGAAGCTCCCTCTGCACTGTCCCATCACACACCGCCAGGGTCAGACACAGAGTGAAGCTCCCTCTACCCTGTCCCATCTCACCCCCAGGGTCAGACACAGAGTGAAGCTCCCTCTACACTATCCCATCACACACTCCCAGGGTCAGACACAGAGTGAAGCTCCCTCTACCCTGTCCCATCACACCCTCAGGGTCAGATACAGAGTGAAGCTCCCTCTACCCTGTCCCATCACACCCCCAGGGACAGACACAGAGTGAAGCTCCCTCTCCACTGTCCCATCACACACTCCCAGGGTCAGACATAGAGTGAAGCTCCCTCTACACCGTCCCATCACACACTCCCGGGGTCAGACTCAGAGTGAAGCTCCCTCTGCACTGTCCCATCACACACTCCCAGGGTCAGACACAGAGTGAAGCTCCCTCTACACTGTCCCATCACACACTCCCAGAGTCAGACACAGAGTGAAGCTCCCTCTACCCTGTCCCATCACACACTCGCAGGGTCAGACACAGAGTGAAGATCCCTCCACCCTGTCCCATCACACCCCCAGGGTCAGACACAGAGTGAAGCTCCCTCTACCCTGTCTCATCACACCCCCAGGGTCAGACACAGAGTGAAGCTCCCTCTACCCTGTCCCATCACACACTCCGAGTGTTAGACACAGAGTGAAGCTCCCTCTACACCATCCCATCACACACTCCCGGGGTCAGACTCAGAGTGAAGCTCCCTCTACACTGTCCCATCACACTCTCCCAGTGTCAGACACAGAGTGAAGCTCCCTCCACACTGTCCCATCACACACTCCCAGGGTCAGACACAGAGAGAAGCTCCCTCTGCACTGTCCCATCACACACTCCCAGAGTCAGACACAGAGTGAAGCTCCCTCTGCACTGTCCCATCACACACTCCCAAGGTCAGACACAGAGTGAAGCTCCCTCTGCACTGTCCCATCACACACTCCCAGGGTCAGACACAGAGTGAAACTCCCTCTACACTGACCCATCACACACTCCGAGGGTCAGACACAGAGTGAAGCTCCCTCTACCCTGTCCCATCACACACTCCCAGGGTCAGACACAGAGTGAAGCTCCCTCTACCCTGTCCCATCACGCACTCCCAGCGTCAGACACAGAGTGAAGCTCCCTCTACCCTGTCCCACCACACACTCCCAGGTCAGACACAGAGTGAAGCTCCCTCTACCCTGTCCCATCACACACTCGCAGGGTCAGACACAGAGTGAAGCTCCCTCTACACAGTCCCATCACACACACCCAGGGTCAGACACAGAGTAAAGATCCCTCTACCCTGTCCCATCACACACTCCCAGGGTCAGACACAGAGTGAAGCTCCCTCTACCCTGTCCCATCACACACTCCCAGTGTCAGACACAGAGTGAAGCTCCCTCTGCACTGTCCCATCACACACTCCCAGGGTCAGACACAGAGTGAAGCTCCCTCTGCACTGTCTCATCACACTCTCCCAGGGTCAGACACAGAGTGAAGCTCCCTCCACACTGTCCCATCACACACTCCCAGTGTTAGACACAGAGTGAAGCTCCCTCTACACCGTCCCATCACACACTCCCGGGGTCAGACTCAGAGTGAAGCTCCCTCTACACTGTCCCATCACACTCTCCCAGTGTCAGACACAGAGTGAAGCTCCCTCCACACTGTCCCATCACACACTCCCAGAGTCAGACACAGAGTGAAGCTCCCTCCACACTGTCCCATCACACACACCCAGGGTCAGACACAGAGTGAAGATCCCTCCACCCTGTCCCATCACACTCCCAGGGTCAGACACAGAGTGAAGCTCCCTCTACCCTGTCTCATCACAACCCCAGGGTCAGACACAGAGTGAAGCTCCCTCTACACTGACCCATCACACACTCCCAGGGTCAGACACAGAGTGAAGCTCCCTCTACCCTGTCCCATCACACACTCCCAGTGTCAGACACAGAGTGAAGCTCCCGCTACCCTGTCCCACCACACACTCCCGGGGTCAGACGGAGAGTGAAGCTCCCTCTACACTGCCCCATCACACACTCGCAGGGTCAGACACAGAGTGAAGCTCCCTCTACCCTGTCCCATCACACCCCCAGGGTCAGATACAGAGTGAAGCTCCCTCTACCCTGTCCCATCACACCCCCAGGGTCAGACACAGAGTGAAGCTCCCTCTACACTGTCCCATCACACACTCCCAGGGTCAGACACAGCGTGAAGCTCCCTCTACACTGTCCCATCACACTCTCCCGGGGTCAGACACAGAGTGAAGCTCCCTCTACACTGACCCATCACACACTCCCAGGGTCAGACACAGAGTGAAGCTCCCTCTACCCTGTCCCATCACACACTCCCAGCGTCAGACACAGAGTGAAGCTCCCGCTACCCTGTCCCACCACACACTCCCGGGGTCTGACGCAGAGTGAAGCTCCCTCTACACTGTCCCATCACACACTCGCAGGTTCAGACACAGAGTGAAGCTCCCTCTACCCTGTCCCATCACACCCCCAGGGTCAGATACAGAGTGAAGCTCCCTCTACCCTGTCCCATCACACCCCCAGGGTCAGACACAGAGTGAAGCTCCATCTACACTGACCCATCACACTCTCACAGTGTCAGACACAGAGTGAAGCTCCCTCCACACTGTCCCATCACACACTCCCAGGGTCAGACACAGAGTGAAGCTCCCTCTGCACTGTCCCATCACACACTCCCAGGGACAGACACAGAGTGAAGCTCCCTCTCCACTGTCCCATCACACACTCCCAGGGTCAGACATAGAGTGAAGCTCCCTCTACACCGTCCCATCACACACTCCCGGGGTCAGACTCAGAGTGAAGCTCCCTCTGCACTGTCCCATCACACACTCCCAGGGTCAGACACAGAGTGAAGCTCCCTCTACACTGACCCATCACACACTCCGAGGGTCAGACACAGAGTGAAGCTCTCTCTACACTGTCCCATCACACACTCCCAGGGTCAGACACAGAGTGAAGCTCCCTCTACACTGTCCCATCACACACTCCCAGAGTCAGACACAGAGTGAAGCTCCCTCTACACTGTCCCATCACACACTCCCAGAGTCAGACACAGAGTGAAGCTCCCTCTACCCTGTCCCATCACACACTCCCAGGGTCAGACACAGAGTGAAGCTCCCTCTACACTGTCCCATCACACAGTCCCAGAGTCAGACACAGAGTGAAGCTCCCTCTACCCTGTCCCATCACACACTCGCAGGGTCAGATACAGAGTGAAGCTCCCTCTACACTGTCCCATCACACACACCCAGGGTCAGACACAGAGTGAAGATCCCTCTACCCTGTCCCATCACACCGCCAGGGTCAGACACAGAGTGAAGCTCCCTCTACCCTGTCCCATCTCACCCCCAGGGTCAGACACAGAGTGAAGCTCCCTCTACACTATCCCATCACACACTCCCAGGGTCAGACACAGAGTGAAGCTCCCTCTACCCTGTCCCATCACACCCTCAGGGTCAGATACAGAGTGAAGCTCCCTCTACCCTGTCCCATCACACCCCCAGGGACAGACACAGAGTGAAGCTCCCTCTCCACTGTCCCATCACACACTCCCAGGGTCAGACATAGAGTGAAGCTCCCTCTACACCGTCCCATCACACACTCCCGGGGTCAGACTCAGAGTGAAGCTCCCTCTGCACTGTCCCATCACACACTCCCAGGGTCAGACACAGAGTGAAGCTCCCTCTACACTGTCCCATCACACACTCCCAGAGTCAGACACAGAGTGAAGCTCCCTCTACCCTGTCCCATCACACACTCCCAGGGTCAGACACAGAGTGAAGCTCCCTCTACCCTGTCCCACCACACACTCCCAAGTCAGACACAGAGTGAAGCTCCCTCTACCCTGTCCCATCACACACTCGCAGGGTCAGATACAGAGTGAAGCTCCCTCTACACTGTCCCATCACACACACCCAGGGTCAGACACAGAGTGAAGTTCCCTCTACGCTGTCCCATCACACCGCCAGGGTCAGACACAGAGTGAAGCTCCCTCTACCCTGTCCCATCTCACCCCCAGGGTCAGACACAGAGTGAAGCTCCCTCTACACTATCCATCACACACTCCCAGGGTCAGACACAGAGTGAAGCTCCCTCTACCCTGTCCCATCACACCCTCAGGGTCAGATACAGAGTGAAGCTCCCTCTACCCTGTCCCATCACACCCCAGGGTCAGACACAGAGTGAAGCTCCCTCTACACCGTCCCATCACACACTCCCAGGGTCAGACACAGAGAGAAGCTCCCTGTGCACTGTCCCATCACACACTCCCAAGGTCAGACACAGAGTGAAGCTCCCTCTGCACTGTCCCATCACACACTCCCAGGGTCAGACACAGAGTGAAGCTCCCTCTACACTGACCCATCACACACTCCGAGGGTCAGACACAGAGTGAAGCTCCCTCTACACTGTCCCATCACACACTCCCAGGGTCAGACACAGAGTGAAGCTCCCTCTACACTGTCCTATCACACACTCCCAGAGTCAGACACAGAGTGAAGCTCCCTCTACCCTGTCCCATCACACACTCCCAGGGTCAGACACAGAGTGAAGCTCCCTCTACCCTGTCCCACCACACACTCCCAAGTCAGACACAGAGTGAAGCTCCCTCTACCCTGTCCCATCACACACTCCCAGGGTCAGACACAGAGTGAAGCTCCCTCTACACTGTCCCATCACACACACCCAGGGTCAGACACAGAGTGAAGCTCCCTCTACCCTGTCCCATCTCACCCCCAGGGTCAGACACAGAGTGAAGCTCCCTCTACACTATCCCATCACACACTCCCAGGGTCAGACACAGAGTGAAGCTCCCTCTACCCTGTCCCATCACACCCTCAGGGTCAGATACAGAGTGAAGCTCCCTCTACCCTGTCCCATCACACCCCCAGGGTCAGACACAGAGTGAAGCTCCCTCTACACTGACCCATCACACTCTCACAGTGTCAGACACAGAGTGAAGCTCCCTCCACACTGTCCATTCACACACTCCCAGGGTCAGACACAAAGTGAAGCTCCCTCCACACTGTCCCATCACACTCTCCCAGTGTCAGACACAGAGTGAAGCTCCCTCCACACTGTCCCATCACACACTCCCAGTGTTAGAGACAGAGTGAAGCTCCCTCTACACCGTCCCATCACACACTCCCAGTGTTAGACACAGAGTGAAGCTCCCTTTACACCGTCCCATCACACACTCCCAGGGTGAGACAGAGTGAAGCTCCATCTACACTGTCCCATCACACACTCCCAGGGTCAGACACAGAGTGAAGCTTCCTCTACACTGACCCATCACACACTCCCAGGGTCAGACACAGAGTGAAGCTCCCTCTACACTGTCCCATCACACACCCACAGGGTCAGACAGAGTGAAGCTCCCTCTGCACTGTCCCATCACACACCGCCAGGGTCAGACACAGAGTGAAGCTCCCTCTACCCTGTCCCATCTCACCCCCAGGGTCAGACACAGAGTGAAGCTCCCTCTACACTATCCCATCACACACTCCCAGGGTCAGACACAGAGTGAAGCTCCCTCTACCCTGTCCCATCACACCCTCAGGGTCAGATACAGAGTGAAGCTCCCTCTACCCTGTCCCATCACACCCCCAGGGACAGACACAGAGTGAAGCTCCCTCTCCACTGTCCCATCACACACTCCCAGGGTCAGACATAGAGTGAAGCTCCCTCTACACCGTCCCATCACACACTCCCGGGGTCAGACTCAGAGTGAAGCTCCCTCTGCACTGTCCCATCACACACTCCCAGGGTCAGACACAGAGTGAAGCTCCCTCTACACTGTCCCATCACACACTCCCAGAGTCAGACACAGAGTGAAGCTCCCTCTACCCTGTCCCATCACACACTCGCAGGGTCAGACACAGAGTGAAGATCCCTCCACCCTGTCCCATCACACCCCCAGGGTCAGACACAGAGTGAAGCTCCCTCTACCCTGTCTCATCACACCCCCAGGGTCAGACACAGAGTGAAGCTCCCTCTACCCTGTCCCATCACACACTCCGAGTGTTAGACACAGAGTGAAGCTCCCTCTACACCATCCCATCACACACTCCCGGGGTCAGACTCAGAGTGAAGCTCCCTCTACACTGTCCCATCACACTCTCCCAGTGTCAGACACAGAGTGAAGCTCCCTCCACACTGTCCCATCACACACTCCCAGGGTCAGACACAGAGAGAAGCTCCCTCTGCACTGTCCCATCACACACTCCCAGAGTCAGACACAGAGTGAAGCTCCCTCTGCACTGTCCCATCACACACTCCCAAGGTCAGACACAGAGTGAAGCTCCCTCTGCACTGTCCCATCACACACTCCCAGGGTCAGACACAGAGTGAAACTCCCTCTACACTGACCCATCACACACTCCGAGGGTCAGACACAGAGTGAAGCTCCCTCTACCCTGTCCCATCACACACTCCCAGGGTCAGACACAGAGTGAAGCTCCCTCTACCCTGTCCCATCACGCACTCCCAGCGTCAGACACAGAGTGAAGCTCCCTCTACCCTGTCCCACCACACACTCCCAGGTCAGACACAGAGTGAAGCTCCCTCTACCCTGTCCCATCACACACTCGCAGGGTCAGACACAGAGTGAAGCTCCCTCTACACAGTCCCATCACACACACCCAGGGTCAGACACAGAGTAAAGATCCCTCTACCCTGTCCCATCACACACTCCCAGGGTCAGACACAGAGTGAAGCTCCCTCTACCCTGTCCCATCACACACTCCCAGTGTCAGACACAGAGTGAAGCTCCCTCTGCACTGTCCCATCACACACTCCCAGGGTCAGACACAGAGTGAAGCTCCCTCTGCACTGTCTCATCACACTCTCCCAGGGTCAGACACAGAGTGAAGCTCCCTCCACACTGTCCCATCACACACTCCCAGTGTTAGACACAGAGTGAAGCTCCCTCTACACCGTCCCATCACACACTCCCGGGGTCAGACTCAGAGTGAAGCTCCCTCTACACTGTCCCATCACACTCTCCCAGTGTCAGACACAGAGTGAAGCTCCCTCCACACTGTCCCATCACACACTCCCAGAGTCAGACACAGAGTGAAGCTCCCTCCACACTGTCCCATCACACACACCCAGGGTCAGACACAGAGTGAAGATCCCTCCACCCTGTCCCATCACACTCCCAGGGTCAGACACAGAGTGAAGCTCCCTCTACCCTGTCTCATCACACCCCCAGGGTCAGACACAGAGTGAAGCTCCCTCTACACTATCCCATCACACACTCCCAGGGTCAGACACAGAGTGAAGCTCCCTCTACCCTGTCCCATCACACACTCCCAGTGTCAGACACAGAGTGAAGCTCCCTCTGCACTGTCCCATCACACACTCCCAGGGTCAGACACAGAGTGAAGCTCCCTCTACACTGTCCCATCACACTCTCCCAGGGTCAGACACAGAGTGAAGCTCCCTCTACACTGACCCATCACACACTCCCAGGGTCAGACACAGAGTGAAGCTCCCTCTACCCTGTCCCATCACACACTCCCAGTGTCAGACACAGAGTGAAGCTCCCGCTACCCTGTCCCACCACACACTCCCGGGGTCAGACGGAGAGTGAAGCTCCCTCTACACTGCCCCATCACACACTCGCAGGGTCAGACACAGAGTGAAGCTCCCTCTACCCTGTCCCATCACACCCCCAGGGTCAGATACAGAGTGAAGCTCCCTCTACCCTGTCCCATCACACCCCCAGGGTCAGACACAGAGTGAAGCTCCCTCTACACTGTCCCATCACACACTCCCAGGGTCAGACACAGCGTGAAGCTCCCTCTACACTGTCCCATCACACTCTCCCGGGGTCAGACACAGAGTGAAGCTCCCTCTACACTGACCCATCACACACTCCCAGGGTCAGACACAGAGTGAAGCTCCCTCTACCCTGTCCCATCACACACTCCCAGCGTCAGACACAGAGTGAAGCTCCCGCTACCCTGTCCCACCACACACTCCCGGGGTCTGACGCAGAGTGAAGCTCCCTCTACACTGTCCCATCACACACTCGCAGGTTCAGACACAGAGTGAAGCTCCCTCTACCCTGTCCCATCACACCCCCAGGGTCAGATACAGAGTGAAGCTCCCTCTACCCTGTCCCATCACACCCCCAGGGTCAGACACAGAGTGAAGCTCCATCTACACTGACCCATCACACTCTCACAGTGTCAGACACAGAGTGAAGCTCCCTCCACACTGTCCCATCACACACTCCCAGGGTCAGACACAGAGTGAAGCTCCCTCTGCACTGTCCCATCACACACTCCCAGGGACAGACACAGAGTGAAGCTCCCTCTCCACTGTCCCATCACACACTCCCAGGGTCAGACATAGAGTGAAGCTCCCTCTACACCGTCCCATCACACACTCCCGGGGTCAGACTCAGAGTGAAGCTCCCTCTGCACTGTCCCATCACACACTCCCAGGGTCAGACACAGAGTGAAGCTCCCTCTACACTGACCCATCACACACTCCGAGGGTCAGACACAGAGTGAAGCTCTCTCTACACTGTCCCATCACACACTCCCAGGGTCAGACACAGAGTGAAGCTCCCTCTACACTGTCCCATCACACACTCCCAGAGTCAGACACAGAGTGAAGCTCCCTCTACACTGTCCCATCACACACTCCCAGAGTCAGACACAGAGTGAAGCTCCCTCTACCCTGTCCCATCACACACTCCCAGGGTCAGACACAGAGTGAAGCTCCCTCTACACTGTCCCATCACACAGTCCCAGAGTCAGACACAGAGTGAAGCTCCCTCTACCCTGTCCCATCACACACTCGCAGGGTCAGATACAGAGTGAAGCTCCCTCTACACTGTCCCATCACACACACCCAGGGTCAGACACAGAGTGAAGATCCCTCTACCCTGTCCCATCACACCGCCAGGGTCAGACACAGAGTGAAGCTCCCTCTACCCTGTCCCATCTCACCCCCAGGGTCAGACACAGAGTGAAGCTCCCTCTACACTATCCCATCACACACTCCCAGGGTCAGACACAGAGTGAAGCTCCCTCTACCCTGTCCCATCACACCCTCAGGGTCAGATACAGAGTGAAGCTCCCTCTACCCTGTCCCATCACACCCCCAGGGACAGACACAGAGTGAAGCTCCCTCTCCACTGTCCCATCACACACTCCCAGGGTCAGACATAGAGTGAAGCTCCCTCTACACCGTCCCATCACACACTCCCGGGGTCAGACTCAGAGTGAAGCTCCCTCTGCACTGTCCCATCACACACTCCCAGGGTCAGACACAGAGTGAAGCTCCCTCTACACTGTCCCATCACACACTCCCAGAGTCAGACACAGAGTGAAGCTCCCTCTACCCTGTCCCATCACACACTCCCAGGGTCAGACACAGAGTGAAGCTCCCTCTACCCTGTCCCACCACACACTCCCAAGTCAGACACAGAGTGAAGCTCCCTCTACCCTGTCCCATCACACACTCGCAGGGTCAGATACAGAGTGAAGCTCCCTCTACACTGTCCCATCACACACACCCAGGGTCAGACACAGAGTGAAGTTCCCTCTACGCTGTCCCATCACACCGCCAGGGTCAGACACAGAGTGAAGCTCCCTCTACCCTGTCCCATCTCACCCCCAGGGTCAGACACAGAGTGAAGCTCCCTCTACACTATCCCATCACACACTCCCAGGGTCAGACACAGAGTGAAGCTCCCTCTACCCTGTCCCATCACACCCTCAGGGTCAGATACAGAGTGAAGCTCCCTCTACCCTGTCCCATCACACCCCCAGGGTCAGACACAGAGTGAAGCTCCCTCTACACCGTCCCATCACACACTCCCAGGGTCAGACACAGAGAGAAGCTCCCTGTGCACTGTCCCATCACACACTCCCAAGGTCAGACACAGAGTGAAGCTCCCTCTGCACTGTCCCATCACACACTCCCAGGGTCAGACACAGAGTGAAGCTCCCTCTACACTGACCCATCACACACTCCGAGGGTCAGACACAGAGTGAAGCTCCCTCTACACTGTCCCATCACACACTCCCAGGGTCAGACACAGAGTGAAGCTCCCTCTACACTGTCCTATCACACACTCCCAGAGTCAGACACAGAGTGAAGCTCCCTCTACCCTGTCCCATCACACACTCCCAGGGTCAGACACAGAGTGAAGCTCCCTCTACCCTGTCCCACCACACACTCCCAAGTCAGACACAGAGTGAAGCTCCCTCTACCCTGTCCCATCACACACTCCCAGGGTCAGACACAGAGTGAAGCTCCCTCTACACTGTCCCATCACACACACCCAGGGTCAGACACAGAGTGAAGCTCCCTCTACCCTGTCCCATCTCACCCCCAGGGTCAGACACAGAGTGAAGCTCCCTCTACACTATCCCATCACACACTCCCAGGGTCAGACACAGAGTGAAGCTCCCTCTACCCTGTCCCATCACACCCTCAGGGTCAGATACAGAGTGAAGCTCCCTCTACCCTGTCCCATCACACCCCCAGGGTCAGACACAGAGTGAAGCTCCCTCTACACTGACCCATCACACTCTCACAGTGTCAGACACAGAGTGAAGCTCCCTCCACACTGTCCATTCACACACTCCCAGGGTCAGACACAAAGTGAAGCTCCCTCCACACTGTCCCATCACACTCTCCCAGTGTCAGACACAGAGTGAAGCTCCCTCCACACTGTCCCATCACACACTCCCAGTGTTAGAGACAGAGTGAAGCTCCCTCTACACCGTCCCATCACACACTCCCAGTGTTAGACACAGAGTGAAGCTCCCTTTACACCGTCCCATCACACACTCCCAGGGTGAGACAGAGTGAAGCTCCATCTACACTGTCCCATCACACACTCCCAGGGTCAGACACAGAGTGAAGCTTCCTCTACACTGACCCATCACACACTCCCAGGGTCAGACACAGAGTGAAGCTCCCTCTACACTGTCCCATCACACACCCCCAGGGTCAGACAGAGTGAAGCTCCCTCTGCACTGTCCCATCACACACCCCCAGGGTCAGACACAGAGTGAAGCTCCCTCTACCCTGTCCCATCACACACTCCCAGGGTCAGACACAGAGTGAAGCTCCCTCTGCACTGTCCCATCACACACCCCCAGGGTCAGGCACAGAGTGAAGCTCCCTCTACCCTGTCCCATCACACACCCCCAGGGTCAGACAGAGTGAAGCTCCCTCTGCACTGTCCCATCACACACCCCCAGGGTCAGACACAGAGTGAAGCTCCCTCTACCCTGTCCCATCACACACTCCCAGGGTCAGACACAGAGTGAAGCTCCCTCTGCACTGTCCCATCACACACCCCCAGGGTCAGGCACAGAGTGAAGCTCCCTCTACCCTGTCCCATCACACACTCCCAGGGTCAGACACAGAGTGAAGCTCCCTCTACACCGTCCCATCACACACTCCCAGGGTCTCCATGATCGTCTACGTCAAAGAGACAGCACATAACAAACGAACAATATAATACTACGTGGGGCATCAGACCATAAGGCACAGGAGGAGAGTTAGGCCACGTGGCCCATTGAGTCTGTTCCGCCATTCAATCAAGGTTGTTTTTTTTTCAAACCTTCCCAACTTTTCCCACCTTCTCCCTGTAACAGATAACCGCTCACCAATCAAAAACCTAGCACATGGTTAGCACAACGCCTGACAGTACCAGCGACCCGGGTTCAATTCCTGCCACTGACTGTGAGGATTTTGTACGTTCTCCCCGTGACTGCGTGGGTTTCCTCCGCGTGCTCCGGTTTCCTCCCACAGTCCAAAAGACTTACTGGTTGGTAAGTGAGTTGATCTTTGTAAATTGTCCCGTGATTAGGTTTGGATTAATTTGGGGAATTGCTGGGTGGTGTGGCCCAAAGGGCCGGTCGGGCCTACTCCGTGCTGTATCACAATAAATAAATCAATCAATCAATCTCTGCCTTAGATACTGTATACCCAATGACTTGTCCAGCACAGTCCTCCATGACAACGAATTCCACACATTCACCGTCCTGTGGCTAAAGAAATTCCTTGTCACCTCAGTTCCAAAGAGATGTCTCTCTATTCTGAGGCTGTGCCCTCAGATTCCTAGGCCCCTCCTCCAATGGAAGCCTCCTTTTGTCGGCTTGGAGATTCCGTGTTACTTGTATTAGTTATGCAGACTCCTGATTAGCACTCGCGCGGGGTCCTAGTTTTGAGAATGTTACGTCTCGCAGTGCCGCTCGTCCATGCCACCGATATTCTGATATTAATTTTCTCTGGTTGCCGTCTCTTCATCAGAATCGGTCTTTCCTGAACATTTGGGTTTCAACGTTGCCAGCATGGGGCACGACACCTACCCTGGTAAGAAACATTGAAGAAAAGCAGAGTGCAGTTCAGTGGCGGAGGGGTTTTTGGGTTGGAACAGGTTTATTAATAAGAGGGGGTATTGGGTTCTCAAATGCATTCCCTGGCGTGTGGTGGAGGCAGATACTCTCACAGCATTGAAGAGGTGTCTGGTTGAGCACTTGAATCACCAAGGTATATAAAGTATGGACCAAGAGCTTGTAAATGAGATTCGGGCTGATGGGTCATGGGTGTTGGGTGGAGATACGTCTCTACCAAAGGAAGTGCTCCTTCCCTCCGCTAGCCTGCAGGTCACCCCTGGGCAAGGTGTAGCATCTTCTTAGTCACCCTCCCCCCACCCCACCGATCAGGGTGACGTGAAGCCATGGCAGCAGGTGGTGGATGGTCGTACGAGCAGCCAGTGCAGATCACAAATCCTGGTTATGTGACCAAGGACATCAAGCTGAAGAGTATTGATAATGGCTGGGGCCAACTGTCTGGTAAAGACACTGCCCAGAGGAAGGCAATGGCAAACCACTTCTGTAGAAAAATTTGCCGAGAACAATCATGGTCCTGGGAAGACCCTGATCACCCACGTCATATGACACGGCTCATGATGATGATGAAGATGGGTAATTATTGGATCACACAATAGTACAGCATGGAAAAAGGCCCTTCACCTCTTCTGGTCCATGCCAACCAGGATCCCAATCTAAGCTGGTCCTACTTTCCTGCATCTGGCCCATAGACCTCTGAACCAGGGGTTCCAACTTGGGGTCCATGGGCCCCTCAGTTAATGTCAGGGGTCCATGGCAGAAAAATGGTTTGGAACCCCTGTTGTAAGCCTTTCCTATCCACGTATCATCCAAATTCTTTCAAATGTTGTCATTACACCTGCCTCAACTACACATGGATGAAAGAAAAACAAAGGGCAATGCGGGAGGGAAGCGAAATGTTAGATTTTTCTTGGAATAGGTTAAAAGTTCAGTACAACATTGCGGGCCAAGAGGTCTGTACTGTACGTTATGGTCAACCACTTCTCCTGGCACCTCGTTCAACCCTGTCCACTCTTTGCCCCTTCTCCTGTCAGTAGAAACAGTTCTGTATGGCTTCGTAACTAAGCCACATGTGGAGGCCAGGAGATGGATTTGGTTGTCAGGGGTTATTTGAGGTGCACACCATTGGAAGCTTTAAATAGATAGATATTTCCACTATCTCCACTATCTCCCCAGCTATAACAACCTTGAGTAATCTTCAGTGTAAATTTAAATGAAAGACAATTGAATTGTCACACAAGGTGCAAAATACTGTACATGCTGTGGGAACTCCCCATTGCTGAGAATTTTTATAGTGCGCAAACACAAGGAGATCTGCAGATGCTGGAAATTCAAGCCCATCGATGTCTGTGTTGCAAGAGGACCGGTTCTGTCACTAGGCCATAAAACCAGCCCTGGACTGTGGAGCCATTCCTCACAGCAGGAGATACAGGAGCCTGTAGTCCCACACCACCAGGTTCAAGAACTCTACTTCCCTTCAGCCATTCAGTCCTTGAACAAACCAGCACACTGTCTCACCCCCTCAGTGTAGCAACTTCTGTGATCCCGTCGCACTATAATGGAGCTTGTCTCTTTTTTTGCTCCAATTATATTTTTCCTTCTAAAATTTATCCATCATTTAGAGCAACAACTTCAAAATGCTGGAGGAACTCAGCAGGTCATGTGGCATCTCAAAGTTCAAACTAAGTTCATTATCAAAGTATTCATATGTCACCATTTTCTTGCAGGCATTCACAGTGGAACGAAAAAATACAATAGAGTCAATGACAAACTAACACAGAGACAGCCAGAGTACAAAAGAAGGCAAACTGCAAATACAAAAAGATACAAATAGTAAATAAATAAATAATACTGAGAACAAAGTCAAAGTACATTTATTATCAAAGTATGCAGGCAATATACAACTCTGAGATTCGTCTTTCCCACAGACAGCCACGAGACAAAGAAGCACTATGGAACCCGTTCAAAGAGAACTTCAAACACCCAACGTGCAAAAAAAAGAACAAATCGAGCAAACATCAACAAACGAGGGAATAACACACAGAATATTAAACGTCAAACCGCAGAGTCCTTGAAACAGTCTTGGACTGTTCAGTTTTGTTGAGTCGTAGAGACCTTGAAAGTGAGTCTGTAGGTTATGGAATCAGTTTAGAGTCGAGGTGAGTGAAGCTATTCACGCTGGTTCAGGAGCCTGATGGTTGTAGGGTAATAATTGTTCCTGAATGGGGTAATAGCTGTCTTTTCATAAAATATCTCAGCCCAAAACATCAACTCTTTATTCCTCTCCATAGATGCTGTCTCACCTGCTGAGTTCCCCCAGCACTTTGCCAGAACCACGTTTAATATCACCGGCATACGTCATGAAATTTGTTGTCTTGGTGGCAGCAGTACGATGCTGTACATGATAATAGATAGGAAAAACTGCGAGTTACAGTAAGTATATATATGTATTAATTAGTTAAATTAACTAAGTAGTGCAGAAATAGAAATCGGATGGCGGAAGAGAAGAAGCTGTTGCTGAATCGTTAAGTGTGTGCCTTCAGGCTCCAGATGGTAGCAATGAGAAGAGGGCATGACCTGGGTGATGGGGGTCCATAATGATGGATGCCATCTTTTTGAGGCATCGCTCCTCTATGTCCTGGATACTACGGAGGCTCGTGCCCATGATGGGGCTGACTAAATGTATAACTCTGCAGCTTAATCTGATCCTGTGTAGTAGCCCCCCACCACCCCCATACCAGACGGTGATGCAGCCAGGCGAATGCTCTCCACAGTACATCTGTAGAAATTTGTGAGTGTCTTTGGTGTCAAACCAAATCTCCTCAAACCCCTAATGAAATATATCTGCTGCCATGCCTTCTCTGTAGCTGCATCAGAAAGTTGGGTCCAGGATAAATGCTCAGAGACGTTGACACCCAGGAACTTGAAGTTGTGTGTGTTACTCAGGTTTTCCAGCATCTGCAGAACTTTTTGTGTTTATACAGGCAGAAGAGTTTAGTTAGACATTTAATTGTTAATTTAATTAACTTGACACAGTATGTGTGCTGTTCTGTTCTATAATTGAAGCCCCTTTCCAGTCATGGTGCTCAGTTGAGTGAACATGGCCTTGGGCGTTTACAGTGTCTTTAGAGACCAGATGCTAGCATTGAGTGGTTATCCTTTCCTCTAACTTCCTCAAGCATTTCAGACCATTAAACGCCGTGCATGATATTGCATATTACTCTCACTAATTCATTCATTGTGTTTCAGTCTCACCAGGGATACTGTTCTGAACAGGAAACTGCAAAGCCACGGAGGTTAAACGGACAAAATTTAAGGGTTATCTGCAATAATAGGGTGTTGGGATGGAGGTACCTCTTTACCAAAGGAGGTCTGAGGCTCTCCTTCTCTCCATCAGCCTGCAGGTCACCCTTGGGCAAGGCGTAGCACCTACTTAGCGCTCCCCCCAATCAGGGACATGTGAAGCCACGAGAATAGATGGTGGGTGGTCGTATGAACAGCTGGTGCATATCACGAGTCCTGGTTTTGCGACCACAGACACCGGGCAGATAATCTCTGAAGAGTATTGATAATGGCTGGGGTCACCCGTCTTGTAAAGACACTGCCCAGAAGAAGGCAATGACAAATCACTTCTGCAGAAAAATGAGAACAAGAGGTTTAGATGGGGTGGAGTTTGTTAGGTGTGTTCAGGAAGGTTTCTTGACACAATACGTAGATAAGCCTACTGGAGGAGAGGCTGTACTTGATCTGGTATTGGGAAATGTGTCAGGTCTCTCAGTGGGAGAGTATTATGGAGATAGTGATCACAATTCTATCTCCTTTACCATAGCATTGGAGAGGGATAGGAACAGACAAGTTAGGAAAGTGTTTAATTGGAGTAAGGGGAAATATGAGGCTATCAGGCAAGAACTTGGAAGCATAAACTGGGAAAAGATGTTCTCAGGGAAATGTACGGAAGAAATGTGGCAAATGTTCAGGGGATATTTGCGTGGAGTTCTGCATAGGTACATTCCAATGAGACAGGGAGAGGACGGTAGGGTACAGGAACTGTGGTGTACAAAGGCTGTTGTAAATCTAGACAAGGATAAAAGAATACGCTTACAAAAGGTTCAGAAGACTAGGTAATGATAGAGATCTAGAAGATTATAAGGCTAACAGAAAGGAGCTTAAGAATGAAATTAGGAGAGCCATAAGGGGCCATGAGAAGGCCTTGGATTATGTAAAACCCCAAGGCATTCCACAAGTATGTGAAGAGCAAGAGGATAAGACGTGACAGAATAGGACCAATCAAGTGTGACAGTGGAAAAGTGTGTATGGAACCGGAGGAGACAGCAGAGATATTTAATGACTACTTTGCTTCAGTATTCACTACGGAAAACGATTGTAGGGGTGACTTACAGTGGATTGAAAAGCTTCAGCATATAGACATTAAGAAAGAGGATGTGCTGAAGCTTTTGGAAAGCATCAAGTTGGATAAGTCTCCAGGACTGGGTGAGATGTACCCCAGGCTGCTGTGGGAAGTGAGGGAGGAGATTGCTGAGCCTCTGGAAATGATCCTTGCATCATCAATGGGGATGGGAGAGGTTCCGGAGGATTGGAGGATTCCGGGTGTTGTTCCCTTATTCAAGAAAGGCAGCAGAGATAGCCGGAAATTATAGACCAGTGAGTCTTACTTCTGTGTTTGATAAGCTAAGGGAAAAGATCCTGAGAGGCAGGATTTATGAACATTTGGAGAGGCATAACATGATTAGGAGTAGTCAGCATGACTTTATCAAAGGCAGGTCATACCTTACGAGCCTGATTGAATTTTTTGAGGATGTGGCTAAACACATTGATGAAGGTAGAACCATAGATGTAGTCTATATCGATTTCAGCAAGGCATTTGATAAGGTACCCCATGCAAGGCTTATTGAGAAAGTAAGGAGGCATGAGATCCAAGTGGACCTTGCATTGTGGATCCAGAACTGGCTTGCCCACAGAAGGCAAAGAGTGGTTGTAGACGGGTCATATTCTGCATGGAGGTTGGTGAACAGTGGTGTGCCTCAGGGATCTGTTCTGGGACCCCCTACTCTTCGTGATTTTTATAAATGACCTGGATGAGGAAATGGAGGGATTGGTTAGTAAATTTGCTAATGACGCAAAGGTTGGGGGTGTTATGGATAGTGTGGAGGGCTGTCAGAGGTTACAGCAGGACATTGATAGGATGCAAAACTGGGCTGAGAAGTGGCAGATGGAGTTCAACCCAGATAAGTGTGAAGTGGTTCATTTTGGTAGGTCAAATATGATGGTAGAATATACTATTAATGGTAAGACTCTTGGCAGTGTGGAGGACACTCAAGGCTGCTGCTCAGGTTGACTCTATGGTTAAAAAGGCAAATGGTGCATTGGCCTTCATCAACTGTGGGAATGAGTTCAAGAGCCAAGAGGTAATGTTACAGTTTTATAGGACCCTGGTCAGACCCCACTTGGAGTACTGTGCTCACTTCTGGTCACCTCACTACAGGAAGGATGTGGAAACTACAGAAATTGTGCAGAAGAGATCTACAAGGATGCTGCCTGGATTGGGGAGCATGCCTTATGAGAATAGGCTGAGTGAATTCGGCCTTTTCTCCTTGGAGCGGCGGAGGATGAGAGGTGACCTGATAGGGTTGTATAAGATGATGAGAGGCATTGATTGTGTGGCTAGTCAGAAGCTTTTTCCCAGGGCTGAAATGGCTAGCACGAGAGGGCACTTAAGGTGTTTGGAAGTAGGTACAGAGGAGATGTCAGGGGTAAGTTTTTTACACAGAGAGTGGTGAGTGCGTGGAATGGGCTGCCGGCGATGGTGGTGGAGGCGAATACGATAGGGTCTTTTAAGAGACTCCTGGACAGGTACATGGAGTTCAGAAAAATAGAGGGCTATGAGTAAACCTAGGTAATTTCTAAAGAAGTACATGTTTGGCACAGCATTGTGGGCTGAAGGGCCTATATTGTGCTGTAGGTTTTCTACGTTTCTAAAAAATTGCCTAGAATAATCATGGTCACCATGATCACCCACATCATGTGACATGGAACATGACAATGATGACGATGATGATGATGATGCACTTCTCACTGTAATTTACAAAGATAATCATCCTTTTATTATTATGTATTGCATTGTACTGCTGCCGCAAACAGATAGATAGGTAGATGAGTAGATACTTTATTGGTCTCAAAGGAAATTTCAGTGTCACAGCAGCATTACAAGTGCACAGATATACAAGTATTAGAAGAGAAGGGAGAAACAATAAAAAATAAGTTACCTCAAACAGTCTAACGGGGGGGGGGGGTATCACTTCTCTGGCTATAGGTTGACTCATTATAGAGCCGAAAGGTTGAGGGCAATAATGACCTCACATAGCGCTCTTTGGAGCAGCGCAGTAGTCTATGACTAAAAATGCTCCTCTGTTCAGCCAAGGTGGCATTCAGAGGGTGAGAAACATTGTCCAGAATTGCCAGGATTTTCCATCGGATCCTTTGTTCTACCACAGACTCCAGTGTGTCCAGTTTGACTCCTATAACAGAGCCAGCCTTTCCAATCAGTTTATTGAGCCTGTCGGCATCACCAGTGTTGATGCCATTGCCCCAGGCACACCACCACATAGAAGATTGTACTGGTGACAATAGACTGGTAGAACATGTGAAGGAGAGGTCTGCATACTCCAAAGGACCTCAGTCTCCTCAAGAAGTAAAGGTGACTCTGGCCCTTCTTGTACACAGCCTGTGTTGGTGATCCACTCAAGTCTGTCATCCAGGTGCACCTCCAGGTACTTGTAGATCCTCTCCACATCCACGTCCTCACCATCAATAGTAAAGTGAAGCAGTGCAGGCTTAATCTCCCTGAAGTTCATCTCCATCCTCTTTGTCTTACTGATGTTGAACAACGAATTTCACGACATACGCCGGTGATATTAAACATTATTCTGATTCTGTAGCAAACCCTAGGGCAGTGGGACTACCTTATGAGGAGGAATTAGGCCGATCAGGTTGGTGTGAACAATGGTTTGGGTGGGGGGAAGTGGAAGAGAACTGGAATGAAAAGTAAGTAATTCTTCCAGGGACAGGGAGCCTGGACGCCGAGAGGATGTTCCCCTCAATGAGAGGCTAGAAGGAATGGATTCGGGGTAAGATGTTTTGGACTAAGGTGAGGAGGTAGTGAGCCTGTGGGAACTCTGCCCCAGAAGGCAGTGGAGGTAAAGTCACTGAAGGAGCAGATGAATTTGGAGATTTTAAGGAGGACAGGGGAGAACAGGAAATGGTCCCAGCGCAGAGGATCATTCCAGGTCGTACTAGCAGGGTGCTAAGGATCACACACGCATGCACGCACGCGCACGCACGCACACGCACACAGACACACACACACATGATTCTGCAGATGCTGGAAGTTCAGAGCAAAATGCTGGAGGAACTCAGCAGGTCAAGCTGAATCTGTGTTAATGTTTCAGGACAAGACACTTACATATAGTTGCTCCCATATTGTCTTTCTATATCCACTTGGGGAACTAGTAAGATGCAAGTAATTAACTAGTAATGAACTAGTTATGAATCAAGTAACTAACCAGAATCAAATCACCTAATGTAGCTAGTATGGAATCAAGTATTTGTAACCCTCTCACTGGGGCTCATAACAAACTCGGCTTGGTAGCTAGCTCTGCAGTGAGAAGGCTACCTTTCATAAGCATCACACAGCTAGGGTGGGTATGATTTGGGTTCAACCAAGCTGGAAAGCTGGGATGTTCCAGGAGGGACGTGAATTGTAGTGAATGTTGTGTAAATACTGCCCCATGCAAAGTTATTGTTCTCCAGGAAATGACATCGTACACCAGCACAAAATTACAAAGGAATATTTATTTTCCAATATTTCAACTTTAACAAGCAGTTAACAGAAAAAAACAAAAGGAAAATAAAAGGGCCCAGTACAGTCAAACCAGTCCAAATATGCACATAAACGTTGGAGCTCATTTCTAGAGTAGTCTGGTGCTTCACTTTGATTACTCATATGCTGAACGCACATTCTGTATGAAGGACACCAGCCACAGTTTTAACTTCCCTTGAAGACCATCTCGAATGCTGAACAGGTGAGAAGACAGCTGAAACGTCTCAACCCAAGCAAGGCTGCAGGCCTGGATGGTGTCAGTACCAGGGTGCTCAAAGCCTGTGCCCCTCAGCTATGTGGAGTACTTTGCCATGTACTCAACCTGAGCCTGAGGCTCCAGAGGGTTCCTGTACTGTGGAAGACGTCCTGCCTCGTCCCTGTGCCAAAGACGCTGCGCCCCAGCGGCCTCAATGACTACAGACCGGTGGCATTGACCTCCCACATCATGAAGACCCTGGAGAGACTTGTTCTGGAGCTGCTTCGGCCTATGGTTAGGCCACACTTAGATCCCCTCCAGTTCGCCTACCAGCCCCGACTAGGAGTTGAGGATGCCATCGTCTATCTGCTGAACCGTGTCTACGCCCACCTGGACAAGCCAGCGAGCACTGTGAGGGTCATGTTTTTTGACTTCTCCAGTGCGTTCAACACCATCCGTCCTGCTCTGCTGGGGGAGAAGCTGACAGCGATGCAGGTGGATGCTTTCCTGGTGTCATGGATTCTCGATTACCTGACTGGCAGACCATAGTACACGTGCTTGCAACACTGTGTGTCTGACAGAGTGATCAGCAACACTGGGGCTCCACAGGGGACTGTCTTGTCTCCCTTTCTCTTCACCATTTGCACCTCGGACTTCAACTACTGCACAGAGTCTTGTCATCTTCAGAAGTTTTCTGATGACTCTGCCATAGTTGGATGCATCAGCAAGGGAGATGAGGCTGAGTACAGGGCTACGGTAGGAAACTTTGTCACATGGTGTGAGCAGAATTATCTGCAGCTTAATGTGAAAAAGACTAAGGAGCTGGTGGTAGACCTGAGGAGAGCTAAGGCACCGGTGACCCCTGTTTCCATCCAGGGGGTCAGTGTGGACATGGTGGAGGATTACAAATACCTGGGGATACGAATTGACAATAAGCTGGACCGGTCAAAGAACACTGAGGCTGTCTACAAGAAGGGTCAGAGCCGTCTCTATTTCCTGAGGAGACTGAGGTCCTTTAACATCTGTCGGACGATGCTGAGGATGTTCTATGAGTCTGTGGTGGCCAGTGCTATCATGTTTGCTGTTGTGTGCTGGGGCAGCAGGCTGAGGGTAGCAGACACCAACAGAATCAACAAACTCATTCGTAAGGTCAGTGATGTTGTAGGGATGGAACTGGACTCTCTCACGGTGGTGTCTGAAAAGAGGATGCTGTCTAAGTTGCATGCCATCTTGGTCAATGTCTCCCATCCACTACATAATGTACTGGGTGGGCGCAGGAGTACATTCAGCCAGAGACTCATTCCACTGAGATGCAACACAGAGCGTCATAGGAAGTCATTCCTGCCTGTGGCCATCAAACTTTACAACTCCTCCCTTGGAGGGTCAGACACCCTGAGCCAATAGGTTGGTCCTGGACTTATATCCTGGCATAATTTACATATTACTATTTAATTATTTATGGTTTTATTACCATTTAATTATTTATGGTGCAACTGTAATGAAAACCAATTTCCCTCGGGATCAATAAAGTATGACTATGACTATGACTATGACTATGAGTATGAGTGACCTGGATAACTCAGGAGTATTGGTATTTCCTCCTTGGAACCATTCATCTGTACACAGCACTTCTCACAATAGGGTCTCCCCTTCAGGTGGGATCCTCCACACATCTTCCCTGGTGCTCTTCTCTGCACCTCCTAACAAAAGACTCCAAACCTGACTCCCCTCCTTCAGAGATCTGCTCCTGCCCAACTCATTCGAATCTTCCCTCACATCCCATTGGGCAAAAAGTTACAACATGTTACCTAGACAAATCTGATTGGCTGACACAACATGTTTAAATTGGACGAAATTGCTCCTCATCTTTAGCTGAAGCCAAAATGGTAGTCAATGAAGCTTGCTAAAAGAACACACTGTGTTTGCAGAAAACTATTAAAATAAAATACCTATCAGCATAGCGGTAGAAGTACAATTTTAACAAGGGCATTACAAATTTATTTGTATTAAATCAAGCAATTAATTAGTAATTGATCATAAAATGAAACCAGTAATACATTTAGTTAATGAAATTAATCAGCTAATGTATCAATTAATTATTGAATAATGAATGTAATTAACATAAAGAAACAATGTAAACTAGTAATGAGTCTAGTATTTAACTGGTAATAAATCATAGTGATGTAGGAATTAATCAAACAATTAACTAGTAATTAATCAACCAAGTAGTTAACTAGTATTAGAACATGGAGCATTCACTGTGTGGCCACTTTCTCAGCTACACCTTTACACCTGCTCAGTAATGTAAATGCCTAATCAGCCAATCATGTGGCAGAAACTCAGTGCATTAAAGCATGCAGACATGGTCAAGAGGTTCAGTTCAAACATCAAAAAGGGAGAGAAGTGTGATAGAAGTGACTTTGACTGTGGAATGCTTGTTGGTGCCAGATGGGGTGATTTGAGTATCTCAGACACTGCTGATCTCCTGGAGTTTTCACACACCAGTCTCTAGAGTTTACAGATAATGGTGCGGAAAACAAAAAAACATCCAGTCAGTGGCAGTTTTGTGGGTGAAAACACTTGGTTAATTTGGGAGGTTAGAGGAGAATGGTAAGAGTGGTTCAAGCTGACAGGAGGGCAACAGTAACTCACGAGTTACAACAGTGGTGTGCAGAAGAGCATCTCTGAATTCTTAACATATCGAACCTTGATGTGGACGGGCTGCAGCAGCAGAAGACCATGAGCGTACACTCAGTGGCCACTTTATTAGGTACTCTACAGGAGGTAGAGTCACCACTGAGTGTAGAACACTCAGGGCCCTTCGGCCCACAGTGCTGTGCTGACCTATATAAACCTACTTCACCATCAATCCAGCCCTTTCTCCTACACAGCCTGTGGCCTTCGATTTTTCTTTCATCCATGTGCCTATATAAGGGGCTTTTAAATGGTCCCAGTATATCTTCCCCTCCCACTACCCATGGAGTTATGCTCCAGGTACCCGCCCACTCTGTGTATATTAAAAAATAAGCTTATCTCTGGCATCTCCTGTAAGGCTTCCTCCACTCACCTTAATGGTATTATCTCCTGGTATTGGCCATTGGCGCCATTGGGAAAAGGGTGCAGGTAATCCACTCAATCTGAAAAAACTTATTTTAAAAAAATCATTTAGATTTACAGCATGGAGTAGGCCCTCCCGGCCCTTCAAGCTGCGTTGCCCCGGCGACCCAAATTGAACCCTAACCTAATCACAATTTACAATGACCCGTTAGCCTTCCAGGTATGTCTTTGGAATGTGGGAGGAAACTGGAGCATGTGGGGAAAGCCCGTACATTCCAGAGACTTCTTACAGATGGACTCCGATGCCCCCTAGTGTCACGCTGACCCCTGTGCTACCATGGTGCCCAATCCTACATCGGTGCTAAGTTACCGTGGCAAATACAGCCCTGTTAAGTTACTTCTCATTCCCCTTTGCTCCACAGAGAAACCCCTCTAGCTTGCTGAACCTTCATTCATAAATCATGTTTCCAATCCAGGGAGCATCCTGCTAAATCTCCTCTGCACCCTTTCCCGGGATATTGAAAGAAAAGGCAGAAGTCATAATAGAGGCTTTGGTGATAATTTACCAAAATTTTCTGGACTCTGGGCAGGTCCCGGCGGATTGGAAGACAGTGAATGTCACACCCCTGTTCAAAAGAGGATGTAGGCAAAAGGCAGGTAACTACAGGCCAGTTAGTTTAACATCTGTAGTTGGGAAAATGCTTGAAAAAACAGCGAGGTATCTGGAAAGGAATGGATCCATCAGGCAGACACACCATGGATTCAGCAAAGACTGGTCCTGTCTGACAAACTTACCGGAGTTTTTTGAGGATATAATGAGTGCAGTGGATAGAGGGGAACAGATGTATGTTATTTACTTGGATTTCCAGAAGGCATTCGATAAGGTGTCACATCAATGACTTACCCATAAGATAAGGATGCATCGGGTTAGGGGTGATGTATTAGCATGGACAGAGGATTGGTTAACCAACAGAAAGCAGAGAGTTGGGATACATGGGTGTTACTCTGGTTGGCAATCAGTGGTGAGTGGTGTGCCACAGGGGATGGTACTGGGCTCGCAACTGTCACAATATACATTAGCAATCTGGAAGAGGGGGCTGAGGGTAGTGTATCTAAGTTTGCTGACGATACTAAATTGAATGGAAAAGCAAATTGTGCAGAAGAGAGTCTGCAGAGAGATATAGATAGGTTAAGTGAGTGGGCAAGGGTCTGGCAGATGGAGTACAATGTTGGTAAATGTGAGGTCATCCACTTTGGAAGGGAAAATGGAAGAGCAGGTTATTATTTAAATGATAATAAAAAAGATTGCAACATGCTGCTGTACAGATGGACTTGGGAGTGCTTGTGCATGAATCACAAAAGGTTGGTTTGCAGGTGCAGCAGACTATCAAGAAGGAAAATGGGATGTTGGCCTTCATTGCTAGAGGGATTGAATTTAAGAGCAGAGGTTATGCTGCAACAGTACTGGTGAGGCTACACCTGGAGTTTTGGTGCAGTTCAGGTGTCCTTACTTGAAGAAGGATGTACTGGCTTTGGAGACGGTGCAGAGGGGATTCACCAAGTTGATTCCAGAGATGAGGGGGTTAGACTATGAGGTGAGATTGAGTCACCAGGGACTGTACTCGCTGGAATTCAGAAGAATGAGAGGAGATCTTATAGAAACATATATAATTATGAAAGGTATAGATAAGAGAGAGGCAGGAAAGTTGTTTCCACTGATAGGTGAGACTAGAACTAGGGGACATAGCCTCAAGATTCGGGGGAGTAGGTTTAGGATGGAGATGAGGAGGAACTGCTTTTCCCAGAGGGTGGTGAATCTGTGGAATTCTCTGCCCAATGAAGCAGTGGAGGCTGCCTCAGTAAATATATTTAACACAAGTTTGGATAGATTTTTGCACAGTATGGGAATTAAGGGTTATGGGGAAAAGGCAGGTAGGTGGAGATGAGTCCATGGTCAGATCAGCCATGATCTTTTTGAATGGCAGAGCAGGTTCAACGGGCCAGATGGCCGACTCCTGCTCCTATTTCTTACATTCTTATGACTAAAACTGAACACGATACTCCAAGTGAAGTCTAACTATAGAGCTGCAACATCTCCTGAGCTCAATCCCATGCCTAATGAAGGCCAACATACCATACATCTTGTTAAGTGGAAGAACTTCATTCAGTCAGGAGGACTTCATAGAGGGACTATCAACTGAGATGGAGTGGGAGAATATCAGAAACAAGAAGGGAGCAATCGCCTCTTAACCACCCTGCCATCCTTAGAGGGATCTATGGATGTGGACCCCCGATATCCCCCTTTCCTTCATACAGCTAAGAATCTTGCCTTGAACCTTGTACTCTGCTTTCTCCCTCCTCGCTTCTGATTCCCACCCTCTATAACTCAGTAGACAATCCCTTCAAGAAGTCCTTCATTAGTCGGGGGATTGAGTCCAAAAGCCGTGAGGTAATGTTGCAGCTCTATAAACCTGGTTGGACCACACTTGGAATATTGTCTTCTCTTCTGGTTGCCTCATTATAGGAAGGATGTGGAAGCTCTCCAGAGGTTGCAGAAGAGATTTACCAGGACGCTGCCTGGATTAGAGAGCATGTCCCATGAGGAAAGGTTGAACGAACTAGGGCTTTTCTCTTTGGAGTGAAGGAGGATGAGAGGTGACTTGATAGAAGTGTATATGATGAGGCATGGGTTGAGTGGATACCAGGTGATGTGAGTCCTGAGGCTTTTATACCTTCTCACTGTACAACAGCCTCAGAACTCACACCACCACCAGGTTCAGGAACAGTTATCACCCCTCAATCAAAGGGGATAAATTCACTCAACTTCACTTGCCCCATCATTGAAACGTTCCCACAACAAATGCACTCACTTTCAAGGACTCTTCATCTCTTGTTCTCAATATTTGTTGCTTATTTATTTACTATTATTTCTTCCTTTTTGTATTTGCACAGTTTGTTGTCTTCTGCACCTACGCCGGGCATCAGAGAGCATTGTTCTCCGAGGTTTTTAGAGCAGCTGAATTGGTTAATTGTTGTTTCATAAGAGTCATTAATTGTTTAGCGTTGCCTGTTTTCTACTCAAGGGACTCACTCGTCACAATGCGGTCTCATGGTGCTTTCTGTATAAACTTGTTAAGTTTATCTTGCTAGGCTCGGGGATTCCGTGTTACTTGTTTTATTTAAGCGGATACACGATGAGTGCTAATGGCGGGGTCCTAGTTTTGAGAATATTATGGCTTACGGTATCAAGCCACTGATATTCTGTTGGAATACTTATGAATGAATTCGGTTGTTGTCTCTACATTGGAGTCTGTCTTTCCTCCGCACTTGGGTTCTGACGTTGCCGGCACGCATCGTGACACAATCAGTAAACAGAAATGTTCTTTTTACAGTCACTCGCAACTCCCTAGATGTCCTGTTATCCAGGGGTTCCCACCCTGGGGTGCACAGACCCCTTGCTTAGTGGTGTTGATCCATGGCATAACAAAAGTTTGGGAATCCTGCCAATGGACTGAGGCTTTACAGAATCATCCCAACGTTGATGGACGTATGAGAGGGCAGCACCAGGAAATGAGATTCTCCTCACCCCGATATCTGTATCTGGAAGCTGTATTTGGTGTAATTAATGATTTACTGATTTTTAAGCTGATTAGGTAGAGAGGGCTAAGTATAAAGGGCAAATTATTTTTTCCTAGTTGATCCTTTTGAGACAGTATTAGAGACAGAAATAAAAATTGCTTAGGTCGCTCTTGGGATATTGTGTTCAGTTCTGGTTGCCTCATTATAGGAAGGATGTGGAAGCTTTAGAGAGGGTGCGGAGGGGGTTTACCAGGATGCTGCCTGGATTAGAGAGCATGTCTTCTGAGGAGCTGGGTGGGAGGATAAGAAGGTGTTGGGTTCCAGAACTCAACAGGTCAGGCAGCATCTATGGAGGCGAATGAAGTCGACTTTTCAGGCCGAGACCCTTCATCAGGTCTAGAAAGGAAGGAGGAAGAAGCCAGAATAAGAAGGTGGGGGAGGGGGCAGTGGGGAGGGAAAGGAGTACGGGTGATAGGTGAGACCAGGTGAGTGGGGGGAGGTGGGTGGGTGGGGGATGAAGTGAGAAGCTGGGAGGTGATAGGTGGAAAATGTCAGAATCAGATTCAGGTTAATATCACCAGAATCTGTCACGAAATTTGTTGATATGCGGCAACTGTACAATGCAATACATAATAAAAATAGTAAATTACTGTAAGAAGTACATGTATATTTAAAAGATTAAATTAAATAAGTGTTGCAAAATGAGAGGAAAATAAAAGTAGTGAGGTAGTGTTCATGGGTTCAATGTCAGGAATCAGATGACAGAGGGGAAGAAATTGTTCCTGATTCACTGAGTGTGTGTCTTCAGGCTTCTGTACCTCCTTCCTGATGGTAGCTATGAGAAGAGGACATGTTTAGGGTGATGGGGGACTTTAGTGATGGACGCCGTCTTTTTGAGTCATTTCTCCTTGAAGGTGTCCTGGATACTAGGGAGGCTAGTGCCCATGATGGAGCTGAATAAGTTTACAACTCTCTGCAACCCTAAAGAAGAAGGAATCTGATTGTAGATGAGTGGCCCATGGGAGAAAGGGAAGGAGGAGGGACACCAGAGGGAGATGATGGGCAGATGAGGAGAAGAGGAGTGAGAGGGG